>NW_024962252.1:68787724-68821444 GCF_019238085.1 Lagopus leucura | reverse complement strand
CTCCTCCAATCGAAGCGCGCGAAGAGGCGAGGGGGCGTGACCCGGCGGGGAGCCGAGGCGGAAGGGGGCGGGGCCCCGGCGGGCCCGGCGAGGGGGGCGGGGCCGCGCGTGAGGCGAGCGCCGGGGAGGCGGGGCGCCGAGGGGGCGCGGCGCGCGCGGGAGGGCGTGCGCGGGTCGCGGCCTCGTGCCGGTTGCCGGGCGAGAGGGGAAGGGGCGGTGCGGGTGGCGGAGGGCGCCTCGTGCCCGGGGCGAGCCGAGCCGAGTCGAGCCGCGCCGCCCTTGTCCCGCGGCGCCAGCCGTGAGGCAGTTCGCCTCGGGGTTGTCACGCTCCGTGCCTCTGGCCGGGACACCTGTGCTGGGCTGGGGGCGTACGCTTCAAAATGGCGGCTCCGGGGGTGAAGGCGGCAGCTGGCCGTGTGCCCTCTGCATACCCTCTTGCCTGCCTTCACACCGTCGACGCCACCCTGGCGTGGGCTGCTGAGCAGGGCTCTTGAAAGGTGGCTCCTGGACTCACCCAAAAGCTGTTCATTTTGTAGAGTGTGGTGGTTGTGCACTCGCTCACTTCCAGCAAAGGATTACCCTGGACACTTGCTCACCTCCATTAAAAGGTCGCTGACAACTTGACTTCTCTATGCACCTTAGTGCTTCCCCTCAAGGCAGTGTTGCCTTCATTGAGGCTGTGCTGGGGGTTGGCATGCACCCTAAGCCCAGTGATGGGCAGTTGTTCCTCAGAGCTCACCATGCCGTGTGAGGGCTGGGGACAGTGGCTGGGATAGGAGAGGGCAGTGGAGGCAAGATTCCAACAGCAAAGGCCTTCCTTAGGAAAAGATCCATCTGAGGAGGTGGTGTTTTTGAAGAAATCACCAGCAGAGACAGAGCTAAAAGAAAAGAGGGTTATATATTGATGTCCAAAATTGATTGAGTGGATACAAAAGCGGAATGCATGTATGTAGTCTCCTTCAGCAATATGAAACTACTATAAAGAAGCACACTGAATTCTAGCTGTGCCTAATCATTTGACAGCACTGCTATGTATATCACACAGCAGCCAGCATCCACATGTCCATATGCTTCAAGTATTGCATATAAAAAAAACAACAAACCTACCAGTACAAAAGAAGATGCTTTTCTCTCTGTATTTTGGGAAACTAACCTCTAGTGCAGACCTCTAGTGTGGATGTTTAAAGTTATTAATCTCAGGGTGTTTCAGTTCATCTTGGGTGGTGGTACAATTCCACGTATAAGATAGAGTTCTGTGCTGTTTTTTTCTTTTCCATTGATAACATGTTCCATATTAAATCATACTTTGAGCTCAATGAGCTTTTGTCCTTGTGTTCAAGACATAGCAGTAAGATGCTGACTCCTCATGTTTCCCTGATGGTCTCCCGGTGCTAATAATTACATCATCTGGGACAGATCAGTGCTCCGTTCCCCACTGCCTGCCATTCTTTACGCATCTTTCCTATGACCACAAAGCTTTTTTCTCTTTCAATTGCAAAAACAAATTCTTGTAAGTATTGTATCAAGAAATACCATTGAAAATAGTTCTGAAGTTTTTTAAATGTAAAACATACCAATAACATATGCAGTTATATATGTTTGAACTGCCAGTGAATGTGCCTGACATGATTACATTCACTGTGCTGTCCTAGATCTGTAAACTGCATCCTGCCTCATCCTTCCTCGTGTGAGCGATATCACCAACTGTTCGGGGTCTGCTGCTAAGACCTTGTCTCATCTACACTTACTTATCCAAGCACAGCCTTTGGAGGGAAGCAGTTTAGTCATTCTCACGATACAGAACTCTGGGAAGAATGAGTGTGATGAATGTGAAAAAATTCACGTGAAAGGATTTTTTTGGCTAACGTTGACATTTAGCAAATGGACTTTCTCAGGTCTTCCATACTTTTACAGCACCCAAAATTAAAAAATAATTTTAAAACAAAATTTCGTGGGACATGACTGTTCATACTTGTATTTCGCTTGTTCTTACCTCCTCGTGCACATGAACTTACCATTCTATGATTTAAAGCATACCAAGAAAAATCTTACCACCCCATACCTGGTACTTACAATGCTGACTACTAATTAAATCCAGTTGCATTCTCTTTTCCTTTCTATCACTTGATAATACAGCCATGGACAATGATCTTTTTGCCTCTTCAGACCAGTCCAGCTTCTGGCCTAAGGGCTCTTTTTTTACCACAGTTATATTTAAGAGTGATCTGAAATTACAACTTATGGAACTATGCAATGAAACAGTTTTTACTATTTCTAAATATGCGATGAAGAGAAACGTAATAAAAGTGAATGTAGGTAAAGCTTCAAGATTAAAAATCTTTTTGGCAGTGAGTCAGTCTTCATTCATTTAAACCTGGAACCGTTGACATTTCTCTGTGATTTTATTTTATTTTTTTTGTATAAAAGGAGCTCTAATTTTAAAGAGTACTTAGAGAGGTTTAAAGGCTTAGTGTTATTTTAAATATGGAAATGAGATGATAGAAAAGGGAGTTAAGAAAAATCCTGCACTGGGAAAACTCTTGAATACCCTGCAGTCCAGATGATGCTGTATTAGAAAGAAGTAATATAGAACGGGCATTCCATTGGAAGGGATTGTGAAGCCCTGTTGTAATGGGATATAAACATCTGGCAATACACCTGGTCTCTACACACATTTATAAATCACCTCAAGCATCCTGAGGAACCATAGAGAACACACATGAAAATTGAACTAAGAGCATTCATAAGCCAAAAAGAAACCCCCAAAACAGTCTCGATTTAGTGTGGAAAGAAATGAGTCTCATTTACTGCATAAACACAGTTTGAAAAGACATGATGCAATTCTGCACTTCTTGCACCTTTGCACCTGCTGACTTTCATTTATATCCTCCAGGCAACAAGCAAGCCTGAAGGCCTTTGGCTCATGACCAATGCTGACGTTGCAGTGTGATGCTACTGCAGCACCAGCAGCTCTGGTGGATCCTTTCCACCTCTGATCTGATAGGCATGTTGAAGTTTCGTGGTATTTTTTTCAAACAGTTTGTGTGGTGAATCTCTCAGTGCTGTTTGTTGCTGCTCAAGATTGATTGCTGTGTAGCTATATGTCTCACATAGGCCTACTTTGCCTACAGACCTTGATTTTTCTTTTCAACTGCATTCATTTCTGTAGCTTGAATAGTGCTATGTGCTCTTGGAAACTTTTTATGGGTGGTCCAGAAGAGGAGTGTGAGCTGACAAAGGTCAGAGATGCCTGCAAGATTTTAAGGTCCAGAGCCATGGATGTAAATGTTAATGCAGTGCAGTTGTACCTTGCAACCAACTGCACATTCAGCCCTTAACGCTTCTTTCTTATACCTGCTATAATATAATTTTTTGCATTTCTTGTAGAGTAGTGCTGTCCTAATTAATATACATTGCACCCATTTTGTTCTCCATTGACAAAACAAATCAACAATGAAAGCTGCTAATCTTAGCCAGACGTTTTGGGTTTATGCTCTTAGTATAGGACCAGATACAATCACTCACATGCGTTGCTGCTCTTTTGATTGATAGGATGATGGGAAATTGGGGCTTCCTTGATAAACTAAAATTCTCCCACGGTTTTTTGACTAACAGGAGTGAAGGTCCAGCAGAAAATATTCTAGGGTTGTGTATCCCAGGAAAACAATTAGAACTCAACCTTATTTATTTGTTTGTTTGTTTGTTTAGAGTTGTATTGAATCTTAATTAATGGTGGTCAGGTTTTCAGAAAAAAAAAAAAAATCAAATAGTTTTTGGATCTGTCATCACGCTCAAGGTTCAACTGATATCACAATGGAACTGAGTTTTCTGTCTGGAGAGACAGGTCTGGGGAAATGCCAAGATGATATAATACAGGCCTTGCATGCATTCATGCATTGACTGAATGTATATCTTACTGTGCCAGAGTCTGTCTGGATCAGTAATTGTTATGAGCTATAACTTCTGGATAAGCTAGCAGGATGTCCTCAGCTAAGAGCTTTTCTTAGCATTTGGGCCAAAACTCCTCTCTCTTTTCCATTATGTAAAGGAGAAGGAGGACTGTGCACCGAACGAGCACTGATGGTGACCAGCAATTTGAGGACAGGCATCACTGACGTGCTTTCTTCAGGTCCAGTTTCCCTTTTTGGGAGCATAGATTTATCTAACTTTCAGCTATAGCTTCTGCTTCGTATAGGGAAGATTACTCAGATCAGTGACTTCTTTGTTATGTCCCAAAACAATGTCAAGGCTCTGTGTAAAAATGTGATCACATGGAACAGAATTGGCCCTGTAGGTGGAGACTTGAACTGAAATTCTGTTGGATTTGTTTGTTGAGTACTAACAAGATGCGTATGATCACTGGAACCAGAATGGAAGTGTTTGCTCTCAAAAGATATCTTGCTTTGGATAATGGATAAATGGATTGGGTTCAAATTTCTAGTATAGAAACATCTGGCTGCTCACACCTGGAGCTCTGGCCAACTTTGGAACATATGCACGGCCCAGGACAGACCTGCTTCACTGCCACCACATATCTTGTTCACAAAAACACAGAAGCTATTATTAACACAAATGCTAGACCTAGAGGTCAGCAGTCCCTGGAGATGTTCAAGAACTATATGGATGTGGCACTGGGGGACATGGTTGGTGGACATGGTAGGGATGGGTTGTTGGTTGGACTAGATGATCTTAGTGGTCATTTCCAACCTTGATTCTATGATTCTATGAAATCACAAGAAACAGAAGCCATAGCACGCAAAAAAAATCTTAGGGTTTAATGCCTCGGGCCCCTAAAGTGGCAAAGAATTTATTGGATGAACCTGCTTTGAGGATATCTTCCTCTGTAAAAGCTTTTTCCACTCCTATAGAGATTGCATAGATGTGGCTGTGCTTTGTAATCGGAGAAATTACTGGAAAGGTTGGAAGTGTGAAGTCTTGCCTACTAGTGCAGTGTCAACACAAACTCGTGTAGGACTGCATCATCTGAAAGGTAGGAAAACTCCAACTTAGTTTTGCAAAACTATTTGCTTATTTTTTCCTCTATGTTCTCTGTGGGTGTGCACATCTGTGTGCATTTAGGGGGGTGGCCCCTCTACAAGCGCATGCTGCAGAAACAAAATAAGTCATAGTTTCTATACTGTTATTTCACTATATTTAAAGCAGACCTGAAAAATGCAATATTTAACCAAAACCCAATTAAATTGTCTTATGCTTTTTCTGTAATTTCTTTCCTATCATTACAGATTACAAAGACATTTATGCCTAAACAGAAGCTGTCTTCTTCCAATCAGCCTGCTCTTTCTGCTCAGTTCATTCACTAAATCATTTAATCACCCAAGGCCATATGTTACCATCTTGTGTAAAACGGGTGGAAGAGAAAAAAAAAATATGCAAAAATCTCTGCACAAGTGTGGGTGTCAGAATCCAGCATAGCTCCCACTAGGAAGCACAGAATACATATAAAATGTTACCACCAGCGAGTGTGACTACGAAAATAAGCCTAGACAGACAAAAGAAAGAATCAAGACAGTTAAAGGTGAAGGAGACAATCTCGGAACCTCAGTTCTGTGCAGAGAAGTTACAGACAATGTTGTGTATGAGTCCACATGCTCATCAGCTCAATATTCTGCCTGTAATACAGTTGTGCTCTGCTGTAATTAGCTCGAGAGCACATTAGCTCATGCTCACTGTATGTTCCCCCTTTTTAAAACTGCATGAATAAGATCCTGTCCCTTGCTCGATTCTTTCATTTTTTGTCTTTCTCTTTACCAGGAGTGCCGCATAGGAAGGTGCTGGTGCTCTTTTTGTCCCAGTATATGGAGTCATGCGCTTTTACCCCTCGTTTTCAGCTGCTGTTCTCTGACATTACTTCACGAGGCTCTCTGTCTTGGCACATTTGCTGGAAACTTCGTGGCTCAAAGTAAGTCATGGGATATTTGCTCCAACAGGTAGCAGGGAGGCTTGAGAGGAGTTAGAGGTGGAAAACTTGTTGTTTTTACAAGAAGAGGACTTTCCAATGTTATGAAGGGATCTCTGATCCATCCTTTGTTTGTACCTCCAGGAACCCATTGTGTGCTGTCTTGTTGCAGCGAGGACAGCTCTCGCCCCAGTGGAGGACAGCTCTCCCAGCCCAAGCTGCTGAGCAGCCACTACATCTCCCCTCTCCAAAGACAGGGGCATAACAACACAGACTGCAAAAAAAAAGACTCTCTAAAACTGCACATGCCGCTTTATCCTAAGACTATGAAAGCATAAAAGATTATATTTTCATTTGCATGGTTTGCTGGTTTTTATTTGGCAGCTACAATAACAACAGGCTACACTGAGCCCATAAAACAAAGTGAGAACAGCAGCTCATTTTTGTGGCAGAATGTAATGGCTATGGCTAAAGGGCTTGCATAATTCATCTTAAACCCTTATGCCTGTATTTATTGATGTTTAAATGAAAATTAAACTCTTAGAGCCATAAGGAGGCTTCTGGTATCTGAAAACAGAGTTCTGATGCGGATATTTTTATCTTACCCAACAAACTGCAAGCTCCAGTCCATAGCACTTACAGAGAAAAAGGGAAGCATTTGGTTAGCAGGCCATGCATCTCAGCAGGGTGGTGCCTCCCTCCCCTTGCAGGCTTCTCAAGGTGGCCATGGAAGCCCTTGGAGAAGGATAACGTCGAAGATCTGGCTGGCCACGCCTGGGGGTCTGGCCTGGCTCAGGAAAAGAGAGGCTGCCGCTGCAAGCTATAGCTCTGTGGTAAGAGGGTGGTCGCTTGGGTGACGTACCAGAGCTTCTTTACCACTTTGGCAAACCATGAAAAGCTGAAGTAAAACGGAGGCATCTGGTTTCTTTGAAGGCAGCTTTTTGGAAGCACAGCATCACTGTGAATACTGTTCCTAATACATGAAAAACAAAAAACAAAAAACACCCAAAAGATTGAGCTCACCATACTGTTAGAGAAAGGATTTTTATTTCCCAGAGGCTTTTAGAAAGCTATTTTGTTTATTTCTCAGATTTTTTTTCGGCAATGTGTCATTTTTTTCTCTCTATTCTCTGCAAGATAGAGCAGACTCAGGAAGTGAATTGCTGCTTAGGGAAGTGTCCTGCCTCCAAGCTGACTTATATAGTAGGACATATGGCATAAGTTATATTTGGACAGATGTGAACAAGTAGTCAGTAGATTTGATAAGATTCTTTATTTAAACTAACTTGCACTGTGTCACTGTTCTACCATCTTTCTCTCCTTCCTCAATCTGATCTTTTGCTGTTTTTAAATATTTTAAATATACATTGCTTCTAGCTGCTCTGTAATGCCTTGAATGCGTTTAAGAGATTTTAGTCATGACAGTAATATCTGATTTTCTTCACAATATGATTGGCAAATATCTGCTTTTGGTGAAAAAGTAGGCACAGATGATAGATTATATGAGTTGCAAACCTCAAGTGATCACCAGTTTGAGACAGCTGAGTACCTGATACAACTGGACTCATTGTCCTTTCTGTTTGGAAGTGAGTCTATTGCAAGGATTCTTTGTGTGCGACTTTTCAGCCAGCCCTGTAACCACTAGTGCAACCATTTTCAGCTTCCCCATGTACCATGGTTTGGTCCAAAGAGCATCAGATAGGACAGTGTAGAGAGCCTGGCTGCAGGCAAGATGTGGCATCTTCTCTCAGGGCCTCTTAACCTGTCTCAGAGAGGAATTGAATTTGCTTAACTTGTTTTATTTGTGATAAATCATTGCAAGTCATTAGTCTTCTGGTTTTCTAGCCATTTTTAACATGTTTGATTATTTGTTCCAGTTTGATAACTGGCCCATAATTTCCTTTCACTCTCTTTTGAGGATGAAGTATCCACCTTACTCTCCATGAACTCTCAAAAATAACTGCTGCTAATTATCAGATTGCTTCAACCAGTTCTTTCATACCCTAATGTTGGACAGTAAGTACAACACAGATCATGAAATAATTACATACTGTGCTAATGAGCACCTGAAAACTTAATAGATGCTGTTTGGTAGTGTGAAGGACAGGTGACATCACAAGGCTTTGTTCCAACACAGCGCTTTCTCACCAGCCTCCATGGAGCCTGCTACCCGTGTGTTTTGCTTCTAAACCACAATTCCTCAATTCCTCAACATTATAACTCCTGAAAGATAGCATGGATGAAAAAAAAATACATTCCTCAAGTCTTGAAAGTGGTTGTAAGTGGATATTTAGCATAATGCTAACAAAAAGAAAGAAAACATGGAAGTATACTAACTGCCGGGAAGATGAGTTTTGACTGCCTGTGGTGATTCAGCATACAGGTCAATAACTTTGCCTAATGATCACCTTTTTGGTACAGGCATTTGCGGCACAAGCATATGTGCCTTTTTCATTTCCAGCCCAACTTTTTAATGGTTAAAAGCTAATTAAAACATACAGTGGCATTTTGAATCAATATAGCGTATGGACTGCTGCAAGCTCTCTCATCAGGCGTGTTGCCCTCAGGAAGCAGCATTAACTTCAGCAGCAAAATACTGCTATGAGCTCATTAATCATCACATTCAGAGACTGCCGTGGTCGCAGTGGCAGCAGCTCCAAGCCTTTCTCATGGTGAAGAGCAGATACAATGCTTAGCTATGCGAAGTGTTGCACAAACATTAACTGCTACAGCCAACTGTCTTTGCATTTGGTATTTATTATCTCAGCTCTTTCGATCAAAAAGCCAGGACAGACCATGGGGTGAAATTGCACAAAATGATACAGCAAGCTATTAGGACTCAGCACCCTGACTTTGTAACTCTGAAGTCTTATTTCCCTGTCAGGAGGAAAATAAAAAATAAGACAACAAACGGGTATGTGTAGGGAAGAAAAAATGTAAAAGAAAGAAAAAAAGATTGGGAATTCAGGTAAGAAGGAGAAAGGAAAGGAGAATGTGAGTTAGAGGTCAAAATAAGGTTGGAAGAAATCAGGCAATAAAGGGAAGGGAATGTATTTGGAGACATTTATGTATATAAACAGTGTATTCAGCACCTGTGAGAAATTTTGAGAGCCTCTAGTGATCTCTGTGCTCCAGTACCAGGTGCTCACTAGAGCAGGAGTCCTCTCCCCAGTCACACCAGTTCTGGTGGGTGAGATCGGGCTCTCCAGAACAAAGCAGGAAGGCTCCTCACAGCCCCCACTGTCCTACTCACCCATTTCAGCACTGCACAAATGTTCCCAGCCTCTTTTTCTGCACAAAAGCCTGCTAAGCCGTGGCAGTTCTGCTGCTACAAGGAGCCCTTCTCACCTTTTGTGGGGATTCTGATGAGCAACTTCTAAGATATTCACAAGACATATCTTGTGTAATCCTGCAACTGCTTTGCATGTACCACTGTGATTTTCCTTGTATGTATGGAAAAGCAGAAAGAAAATCCCAATGCTGAGTATTAGCTTGATAAGAGATTGAGGTGCACAAATTCCAGTATAGACTCTTTTTATTGGGGACTTCGTGTTTCAAAGGATTCTATTTCTTCTTTCCACCAAGTCTCTCTGCACCTTGTGTACTGGCACCTTGTTAGCCATAAGCCATACAGAACACAAAGTGGAGATTTGTGTGTGTGTGTGTGTGTGTGACACTGAGGGACATGGTTAGTGGTATGGTGGTCATGGGTTGATGGTTGATGATCTTAGTGGTCTTTTCCAACTTTAATGATTCCATGAGTCTATGATTTTAGAGCTTTACCTGTGTACATGCACTACAGAGGAAACTAGAGCCACTTCCTGAGTCTGCACGGCAGGAGGCTGAGTGATCAGTTGGGTACATGGGCTTGATTTTTGCCTCCCTTCTGCACTGCTTTCTGCCATCGCCATGACCTGTTACTCCCATGTGAGCGCTGAGCCAGTCGTCGTGTGTGCATGGGGCACCCTGACTGTGGGCCTGTTCCCACAGATGCAGGAGACTGCGTGCAGGAATTGCGATGACTGACAAGGACTGAAAAATTGCCAGGGAACAGATGCCTCCACAGAAAATGCTATCCTATGGGGACCCAGGCTGCACATGCGTGGCACTCACAGAGCACGCACTGAATATCCCTCTGGTCACCCAGATGGAAGAACGTGCATTAAAACTACTGAGGTTGTACATCATTCCATGCACTCCTTCATCTCTGTCCCGTAGAGATCCATTGGTCCCCTCTTCCTGCACAGCAGCTGAGTTTTAAAATTGCATACCTCGCACTCGGTCCTGTGTGTGGAGCCCTACAGTTTCTGGGAGCCCCTGCCAGGCTTTCCCTGTGTGAAGCGCTGGAGCCCTCAGTTTTGTGCTCCTCCTTTTTTTTTTTTTTAAAGCAAATTTTGATCAAGAGATGGAAGAATGACGTGGCTGGAGATCCAGAAGCAGAACGGGAGTGCTGCGGTGTCACCCTGACTAACAGGGTGAGCCCTCGTGGCCTTCAGGCACAAGGAAGAGATAGGTCAGATGACATGAGGGCATGGGAGAATGATTCTGATCAGTAATGGCAAGTTACCCGCTCAAAAATAATGGAAAGAAAGGAGGAAAAAATTAACGGATAAAGTCTGCATATTATTTTAAATCACAGAAGTGTCAAAAATGGTAATGCCTATATCAAGGCTGCCCTAATGTAGCTTTAATTTGCATGCCATTGGCATTGATTTGATGTGAATATTTACTCTCCTATTCAATTAAGAAAATCCATAACTGCCACCATATTGTAATGTTAATGTATTTTTACACAGCTCTCTGTTTACCTTATTTTCTCTTCTATAACATTAACACTTTTTTTTTTTTTTTTTGTTAAAAAATGTGTGAAAGATTAATTTGTAGAATGACGGGATATGTGGGTGTGTAGCACAGGCCAGATGGAAGGGGTGTAACATGACAGTTTTCTTCTGTGGCTTCGTTTTGTTTTTATTGTTGCAAGCGAGCAAAGTATAACTAAAATTATCATTTCTTCACTGGGCAAAAAGAAATAAGTGGTAAGTTCCTCTTTTACTCCCCATGGCTTGACGTGATTGTCATGCAGCTGCAGCACTGTTCAACAGAGCTGACAGGTTGATAAACATTTGTCTAAAACTTCAGTTTATATCTTTGAAGAACACTGTTATTTAAAGAATTTGTATGTGGAGATCCATAATTTTGTATTGTAGAATAGGTCAGAATGCGTATGTAGTCATAAAGGAGAGCAATTTGGTGATTTATTAGTCATTTGTGACAGGTAGCAGGGGTAAAAACAGCTCCTAATGCTGAAAAAAAAAGAAGATAAAAAGAGAAAGATCTATTCAAGACAAAATCTCTTTATCTATAAAGCCATCCATTCAAGAAGGCTTTTTAACTGTTGAAAGAGGGTTGTTCCAAGGCCAAATTCTAATTTACACATAAGTATTGTAGGAGTTTGGTATAGTAAATGTCCTTATTGAAGAATAAAGCAATTAGCACAGTAACTCACTGTCATCTGGCACGTAAAGGCATTCCAAGAAAAAGTTAAGTGTTGAGGAAAGGAGAGAAATTCAGGACAGCATGTGGGAGAGGAATATGGAGGCTCCTTTTTCTGCCACTCAGGAGAAAAGGAGGGGAGAGAAAACCCACTGCAAACTTCATCTGCTTCCTTACCTCATCGTGAGTTGACCCGAGTTTCTTCCCTTCTTTTAAGGGAAAGGGAAAAATGATTTTAAACCCATCTAAGCTCTTGAAGGCTAATGTTCTAAAGCCATGTGTCATAAGTAATAAGCTGTACCTTCTGCATCCCCAAACAGAAATGCTCATTTTGCTTTGTGAATGTGTACATGTGTCTGTGAATATGTACACCCCTCCTCAGTGAAAATGCCCCTTAGCCGTCTGATCCTTGAGTCATTCTCTTGACTGAAGAGAAAAGGTTTTGCTCAAGTTTTCCAATAAATACATTTGTTTTGTCTAAGGCTCAGCACAAGCCATTTCAGTACAGAGAGAGAGGGAACTCCGAAAAGCCAAAAGCTAATGGAAATGAAATGTGGAAGTCAAATAGTTACATTAACAATAACTTGATTTTGTTCTGTTAAGAAGATAAAACAGAGCTAGAAACATGCATTAAATCTTCCCATCCCTGTCCATCCATCCTACTTAAAATGGAAGATTATTCCATTGTGACTGTTTTGTCCATTTTGCTCTATTGGGTCTTGGTGATTTCTTAAGTAAAAATAACAAGGTTTCCCAGTTTCTGTGGGAAAATGCTACTTTCTTTTTGTGTCATATCATTTGTCTGGATCTTGGTGAGTCACAAATCCTTTTCCTTCTTTTCTATGCATTTTTAAAAAATATTAGCAGGTTTATTTCCTAAATTTAATTGACATACATCAGTTTTTCGCTTTTTTCTTTACAGTTTCCCTCTATAACTGTAAGCATTTGTAAGTTCTTTTATCTCAAAACATCAGTGTTTATCCTCAGTTATGCTCTGAGCATTTCTCCAGAGCCACTGCTAACTTAGCTGGCCATGTTCTGCCAGTGATGTTACACTCATATATCACATTGTGGACTCATATTTAACACTAAGGAAGTGATGCAGCTATGAGAAACAAGGAAAACACTTCCAGTGCACCCCAAGGAGTGCTAATGCAGACCACATTTATTAGCATTTCTGCTTTTGTGTTAGACAGTGTGGCTAGGTGCACATCCCTGGTCCAGCTGCATCTCTTCATGCCTTTGACCAATGTCTTCCTCTAAGTCTTCATGGCTCATGTCTGAATGCTGACGATTCGGAGCATCAGCAGGTTTCTCTGCACATCAGCCTTTTGCAGAATGCCAGCTGAGGAATGAATTTCCTTGCAGATGTGTGGAGGCTCTGGGAGGCCACTGTGGCTCTGTGTCCCAGAGCTAGGGGGTGCAGTGCAGGGCATCCTGATGCCCCTTTCCAGCAAGGCTCCTATGAGTCCCACAGGTGCGCAGGACTCACCCCAGCATGGTTCGTACATCCATGTGTGTCAGTTCTATGCCCAGCATGCCTCGTGTCTACTAGGATAGGCTGCATTTTCTAATCCGATAAGAAAAGATGAAAGAAGTAAGACTACTGAATACCATCAGGGAGGGACACATAAAGCCTCCTGTTGGTGGTAGGGAGGAATCTAGATAAAGAGAACGGGTTCTGTGTCCACTGAAAACACACAGTGCTCTGACTGACTGCTGGGGGCTGGCATCATATGGTGATGAGCAGTAGCAAGGCTAACAGTAGCAGGAAGGCAGGCTGCCCATTCCCAGGTGGCAGTATGATTCGGGCTCACAGAAGTGTGCTGGAGCTACTTCTTCCTTGTCCAGCAGCTCCCACCCACAGGAGGAGGAGGAGGAGATAACCAAGGATGAGGAGATAACTGAGCAGACATGAAGCACATTAGCAATTAGGAAGGTATGTTTGCCTGGGAAGACTAGATTGCAAATCGAACAGGGTAAAGCAAGCAGAAAGAGTAACAAACAAATGCTTCCTCAGCCCAGGGAAAGCGACACTGTTATGCCTCAGCAGGGAATCGAGGGAAAGAGATGAGCAGACAGCCTCAAGAAATAAACAATTTTCCTCTGTTTCTTTATTTTAAAAACATTAGATGGTGAAACATGATTGTGTCTTTCTGTGAGAACTTAGTTGGCACAGGGTGGGTCAGGAGTAAGTGGTTGTACCCCAGCCTACCAGCTGCCACTCTTCAGTTGTGGGGACCAGGAAGCACAATCTAACCTGACCACCATGCTCAGGAGAAGCACTGCCTGCTGTCCTGCCATGTGGGGGCTGGGCACATCTGGTATGAGAAGCTCTTGTTTGTTGATGTGCTCCATTAATAAAAATAGTGCTCCCAAGCTTCATCTTCTCCGTTCAGGATGGGCTTTGGTGGAGTGGTGTGATGAGCAGCAACGAAGTTGTTTCATCTGTCGGACGTGGAGAAAGACTGTGGTAGTAAGCACTACAGCTACATCACCTGACAATAGCTGCCATAGGCAAGCCTGTGTTTCTTCAATGGCATGGAGGTTTCTCTGCAGAGAGCTCAAGAAGAGAGTTCACACAGTTACAGTCAGTGGGTGAGGACTCAGGAGATGGCTCAGGCTCTGCTCACAGCCCTGCAGCAGGCTCCTGCCTCGGTAAAGGAGGTTCAAGTTACCAGTGCTGCAGAGCTGCTTCGGAGGTTCTCAGATCAGACAGCAATGAGCTCCTCTGAAAAGCTTATAAATATATTAAATTTATGAACATTTACTGTACGCTGCACTCTGAAATCTGCCAACACTAATCCAAAAGAATTACACATTTTAGGCCTGAACATAACATACTGTATGCAGTAACTCACATCAGAGCAACCCATATGCTACTGTTAATGTGCCAACTGACACATGTTAAACCACAAACATAAGAAAGGATTGGATTTCAACTGCATTTTTGTACTCCAGTTATTCCTCGGGTCCATTATTTTTATTCACTCTCATCTTCTCTCCAGATAGCCTTCTCTCCCTAATACATCTTCTCTCCCCCTACCAGATTTCCTGCTGGATATAGCCTGCCCTGGAGACAAGGCACCTAACATAAGCACATAGGGCAAGCAGCACAAAAATAGAAACCCCTCTTGCCATAATCTAGGTCACTTAATAGCCTACTTTCAGGGTTCTTGGTGAACCCTGTACCCACTCCTGCTAGGCAAAGAAAAACCCTGAGAAGAAGTGGGTGGATGAGTAGACAGCCAGCCATTCCAAGTGTCAGATCTGACTCCTTGGGAGAGATGTGCTGAGGATGCTCTGACAGAATGTGTCTGAGCTGGAGACAAATGTTTTTGTATTACATTCATGACACAAGAGTTCTGCCACCTTGCAATATGTGCACATTGTCACTGCTTGATGGTAATAACTGGATTTTTCCAGGGAGCTGGTGGAAACACCCCAATGCTGTTACAATAATTAGATCTCAGGGCTCACTGGGCTAGGATAATCCTCCAGAAGTGGATATGATTTACATAGAGTAATTCAGGAACAACAGCAGGAATCTCTTGATTTAAACGTGCCCCCTGTAGCAGAAGCAAGTTTATTCTCATCTCTCAGGTTTGCCAAGGTGTGACACCAGCAATCAAAATGTGACGAGGGGCAAAAATGCAAACTGCTTCAGTTCTCCTCCGAATAAGCCACATTCATGGATTTGCATGGGGTTAGGGGCAAAAATAATCATGTTAAGGATTCTGTTTTGTTATATAAGCAGAAGGTTTTAAAAAAGAGAAGCTGAAAAGAAGAGCGCATGTTATCGCGCAGATTTGAACCAAAAATTTTCAGTTGCCTTATCAAATAAATGCTACTTAGGGTAGCAACTAGTGGATTTTATGTAGGCCCCCAACTGAAGAGGGTCTGATACACATTTAAGTGATAGATTCTGCAAGTATTTGGCAATGCATCAATAACGTACTGGAGAACGAGACTCCCAAGTCTCTCCTTGATTAAAGGGAAGCAGCTGCTAGATCCTAAGAGCTAGAAGAAGTGACAAAATGTGCCATGTGGGAAACAAGGATTCTGTTCCCACCTCTGCTAGAACTGACCTGGTATAAATTGCAAAGTGAAAGAAATAATAACTGGTTTGTATTTAAGGTAAGATGAGACTGCACGGTAAAATTGTCCTTCAAGGCATGGGTAGAGGGAGAGTACAGTGCACACACCCCCAGCCTTCAGTTTTACATATTCCTATGGGTTACTTGGCTCTTTCACTCTTTCTCTGTCCTTTTGGCCTGTGTGGGCAATGCAGCGTAACCTGTAGCTGAAAGTGCTGCAAAAGCTAATAATACCCTGGAGACGATGGAAATAGAATCCTTGAGGTAAGAGCATGCACTTTTAATTTCAATACAGTGAAATCTTGTGGGATCCCCTTATTCAGAGTTATATACCTCACTCTTTCCTGGAAACTTCAAAGACTTTTATGCTAAATATCCCTTTCATCATGTTCTCAGGCTGGCTTAATTAATTTTAGGATACTACTGCACTTTTATATAAAATAAGCAAAAAAACCTGTCTGCCATTTAAATATACTGCTATATTTGATTCTATTTTTAATATTATTCTGACTTTATGTTTTATTTGAAACATAGAAGATATCCATGGGAGTGACTACGGATCCTAGATCTAGTGATGCTAGTCATGTTCATAGCTCTACTCACAGAGATCTGCAGGAATTAGGCATTTAGAACAGTTTGGAATAGAAGACCAAAGAGTATTAATGAATACTAACTTTAACCGGGTAGAGATTCCCTAGTAATCATTGAAGAGAGGAGGAATCCCTTGAGGCTTCTTCGTCAGGCTGGGACAGGACCTTCTCTCCATCGCCATAAGGGAAACATAGTAGATAATAGCTTCTAGGCAACATCCCTAACAGAAGTTTTTGGAATAGGATAGTGTGAATGATCTCCACAGTGTGTTCAAAACAATGCCTGACTTTTAAATCTAAAGCATTTTTCTGTTGAGGTGAGATAGAAGTCACTATGTGCAGTCAATGTCTGAAGTTCAGTAGCTGAAGTTCAGTCGTGGAAGTTCGGCAGCTGACATTGGATATGAAGACCACGAGAACAGCCAAGCTGTGTCAGATCAAGTGTTCATCCAGTCAGATAGTCTGTATAAGCAAACTGTAACCAAAATATGTGTGGAAAGAGTATGAGTAAGAGAACTGTATAGTTAAATCCCCTCCGTAGCATTCCCCAGGCCACCATCAATTTGCAGCTCAGTGACCTGAGCCAAAGGTGGTATTTTTGTGCTTAATAGACCTCCATATGCTTATTTTTTCTTCTGTGAATTTGTGCAGTTGCTTCTTGATCCTAAATAAACTTTTAGCCTCCTGTTGCAAGCCATTCTTTAGCTAGACCATGTATTGTATGCCAAGGTGGTGAATTCTCCTTCATGTAGGTTGAATTTGCTATCTAATGGTGTAGCTTTTGTATCAGGAGAGACAATAAGCAATCCATTCCTATTCACCCTTGTTACACCACTCACTTTTTATAGACTTATGATCTCCCAGGCAGAGTCCTTCTCTGCTTGTCATTCCTAATATGATATGCATGAATCTACAAGAAAGATGAAAATTAACTTGTTTTGTTCAAGAAGAGCCAGAGTGGATGCAAGAGCTGGAATACGTATCAAATAGGGAAGTAGGAAAATGGTAATGTTTTAGCAAATGTGGTGCTCTTAGTCTATGGCTCTCAGAGGGAGAGGCAGCTGGAACTCCCATCTCAGTGCCTGCAGGTGGTTCTCTTAGACTGAGGACATTCCTCCAATATTCATCAGGAAAAGCAAAACATCATGTTCTCCATTTACCCTATTTTTTCATCTTGGCTCTAGGAAGCCAGGTGAGAAGAAAGATCCTCCCTGCTCTAGTAGCTGTGATAGGCAATGCTTTGTTTCCCCCAAACCAGGTTTCCCTTTTCTGGAAGAAAGCTGTAATGAAAGCAGCACAGTGGCTGAATTCAAAAACTTTGTATTTAAAGTGGTTTTAAAGTTTGTTGCTGTCTTACTACATTTGGAGGCACTGTAGATGGAGAGAGGACCAAGATATTGAAGTACTACCATTTGTCTTTAAAAATAGATTACATTCCCAGTGACCTTCCACCGCAACACGCTATTTCGAACCAGAGAATAAGAGAGTCAATGATTTCATTTCCATGGTTTGCAGCAATGGATTTGAGATGTTCCCCCATTCAAGTGAGAATGCAGTCTTTGCAAAGCTCTGCTTTCATTTAGCCTACTCAGTTTGTACTTGTTGCCAAATGAGATGTGGATGTGCTGCAGAGAAGATCAGTCTTGTCTAATGAAATGGCAATTAGTTTATGCGACTTATTAGCATTAGTATTTATTTTACTTTACAATATTACCTAAAAGCAGCACAGAGAAATGTAAACGGCAGCATTATCTGTTCAATGCTATCTTTTAAATAAATTGTCCTACTAAATTTGAAAAGCTGGCATTTGTACTGTGTGCACCTATGTTATCATCATCGCAAAGCAGATGCAGAATGTAAGGCGACTTGAACAATCAGCACTGTAATTTGCACAGTAACATTGTTTTAGATCTAATTAGTGCTTATGCAGATCCCTTACAAAAATGTGAAAACCGCACCAGGATGTAATTGTTAATGAATTTAGTGCAAAGCACATCTGCATAAATTCCATTTCAGCAGGAAAAAAAAAAAGCCAACCTCTAAGTTCAACTGCTATTTGCTCAAGAGCCAAAACACTGTGAATTGTGCCCACTATGTTTTAGCCTTGCTCTGCTGGCTTTGATATTTCAAATAAATACTACAAAGTTAAAGCCTCCAGCTGCAGACCAACCCATCTGTAGATGTTTGTTATATTTGGCAGTATTCAAAGATGATTTGCCTTCCTGCTGAAAAATAAAATTAAAAAAAAAAAAAAAGAGGTTCTCAGCAAAAAAACAAAATTGAAATACTTATCAGCCAAAAAATAAAGTTTAAAAATATTCTGCATGAGTCAAGAAACAGAACTTTTGGAACAGAAGGCATACACGTCCACTGCACCTATAGCATAAACTGCATACCTCACTCCACACGGGTATGCAAGTCCATCTGCTCTTGGCTTTCTCTGGTCTGAAGAACATAGCCATGGCTAGCAAGGAGTGTTGCTAATGAATGCAGTTAACTGATTCTAAAGTTCATGCATCAGCTACCTCAGAAACTGCTCACCTGCCCTTTGGGAATGGTATGAGGTCCTATTCCATATACATTTGTTTCCTTAGAGTTGTTTTCTAGGTTTTAGATAAATCTCTGGAGTTGGTCTTCACACAAATAATAGGACTCTTGTGTGACAGCATCAGAAATGTTGCTCAAGATTTTGAGGTTTGTGACAAGACACTTTCAAGGTTGAGAGTTTCTGTTTGCTGGATTTTGACTTTGTTTATTGCCTTTATATGTGAATGTAATTTAGGTGGACCTTACAGGTACCAAAGCAGTAAACTCTTCTGTAGGTTTATCAAATTCTTATGTTCATAGTTTTTCGTACTTGTGTAGAGTGGACAAGATTTTAACAAGACCAGTCATCATTGTTCTGGTTGCCTTTAGCCTGTGATAGAGTTAGGGGAATGTGGGAACAAAGACGGGAACACCCAAAACAGCACCTTTGCCTGTCCTTCTACTATGATATATGTCTGAAACATCTTCCGACAAACTTAAGTCATTAGAGCAAGGTCCCAAAAGCAGCAGTTACATAACATGTGATCTTGAAGAGGTATTACAGCACATTTGCAATGAATGGCTACATTAGAATTTCTGAGACGTTCAGATATTATCTGTGGGTCCCATGTAAAATTCTTAATATAATCCAGATTCTTGGATTGAGATGGGTAACTTCACAAGTTAATACAAGAGACTAGTGAAAACCTCCATGAGGTGACAATCCATAAATTTGTTAAAAGGTTATTAGTAAAATACATCCTGGCCAGCAGGTTTCATTATTTCTTCTGGCCAGCAAAAGCATGTGCTAAAGGCCTGAGGCCCACAGCACTTTAAATTCAGCTGATTCCATGCCAGTGACAACTGCTGTGCTAGCCCCGTAGAGATCAAGCTGCTAGTGGTGAGTGTTCATGCTGCAGCCTCCGTAGCCTGAGGGAGGAACAAGAGAGAACCACAGCAGATTGATATCCAATGGAGACTGGAATTTGAGGGACATACTTAACATGCAGCAAGACCACTATGGCATTGTACCTTTGCTGTATGTACGTGTTCCTTCCAGAGGAAACTTTCTGGTGTATATTTATCGGTTTCAACTAACAAGCAACCTGTATAAACCAGATCATTCATGTCCCGCTCTTCCTCCATACCCTCTAGTAGAACTGAACATTTCTGGGAACAAAAGAACCCTTTTTATCCAAAGATTACTACTGAGCTTTTCAAAATGATGAGTCACAGAATCTCAGAATATCAGAGCATGGCTGAGGTTCTCAGAGGTCTCTGGGTCTGCCTGCTCCAATCCCTGCTCCAGCAGGGACACCCAAAGCAGGGTGACTAGAACCATGTCCAGGCAGCTTTCAAAGATCTCCAACTTCACAGACTCTGGACAAATTGTGCCAGTCCATCTGCGCCCTGTTGTTTAGACAGGTGCTTGTATTCCATAGAAGTTTGTGGGGTTTTTGTTTTGTTTTTGTTTTTTACTCTATATTTCACAAATGCGGAGGACTTAGGAGACTGAGAGAGAGACTCTGGTAGACAGGAGAACAATTGAACGTGACAGAAGGAGAAGTGAAGATGAGATAACAGACTGAAGGAATGGAGAGAGATGAGAGAAAGCTAAAGAAGGCAGAGAGAAAGAGACACCTTTAAAAGGAAACCACAAAACAAGAACAGAGCAGATGTGATCTGCAAAAGAAAAACATTTAATGTATTAGGAACCAATTTTCATTCAGAAGAGCTTGTAGGCATCCAATATGCCTGTTTTCCCTTTTGTTTCCTCTGGACTGATAAAGTTTCCTAATTTTTCTGAGCGGATCTTCTAGCATTTCACAGTTTCCAGTATCCAAACCCTCATTTTATACCCTGGGAAGTAAAGCAGATGCATGAGTTCTCCCAGGCAGCAGTGGATGGAATCAGTCCCTCTTTTCCTGATCTGCTCTCACATCACTGGCCCGGACCTTGGTCTACAAGAAAGGTATTCCTGCCTGAATAGTAATTAATGCTTCAATTTTTTTTTTTCTTTTTTTCTTGGTTCAGTTAAGATTTCTTTTCACTTATGGCCCAGACATTTCCCTGTGCTCTTCACTGGTTGCTTTAGATGACCATGTCTTTCTGCTTCTTCTGAGAACTAGTTCCCCAGAGTGCTTGTGCCTTGTGCAGCCAGAGGAACTAAGGCAGGAACTTAGAAGGAAGCAAAATGGGCATTCTGAGAGACAGCAGGAGGGAGGAAGCCACTCTTCAATCAGCACATTGGCTGAAACCTTGCAGGCAGGGAGGACAGGCAGACGTTTTCTTCCTTGCTCTGAGAGCCCTTTTAAATATTAACTGTGCAGTACGGAAAATTCATCTGTTCTCTGTTCTCGCAGGTTAGCATGGATAATAAAGGCACTTTGGTCTTAGCTTTCAGATATTTTTCTAAACAGTTTTGGTCCTTGCAACATTTACACTAACAAAGAAATTCCGCTGCCTCCTCATCTCCCTCCCTCCCACCCCCACTCCAATAACTTACTCTGTCTTGTATCTCCGACTTGAATTTTGGCATATATTTGCATACATTAGAAACGGAGAGAGGATTAAAGTTTAAGAGGAAATTGTGGCTAGTGTGAAAGGGGAACAAAAGGACATCTGTGAAGTAGCCCACAACTGGCAAGGAAAGCTATTCCACCTCCAGCACCAGCTGCAGGGGAAGTGGTGCCCACTACCCCAACAAGACCTTCTTTGTTGTGCTGCAATAACTGGGAGTGGCAGCGTTTAAAGTGATACAATTTGAGGTGAGGAGTTTCCCTTTTTTGCTGCTCAATTCCAATATTATATGGTAGCAGATGTTTCCTAAGGAATGAATTCCTCCTCCTGCAGCCCAAAAAATCTTCCAAATGCAAAGGGAGCAGTTTCATGGCTCTGGGTCTCTCTGCACCTGCAGGCAGGCATGCACAAGTCCTGAAGATCCCTGCAGCTCCACCAGCCCTCTTAAACTTGCCATCTCCCCCTGTGACAGAGGATGTTTTCCAGCACCACTTCGTCCAGCAGCAGCACGAGCTGGGGGCTGTGCAGGGGGCACGAGACAGGTGAAGGCCAGGCAGGACAGAAAGCTGGATTTGACCGGGAATCTTAATTGTAAAAGGGAAGGAATTGGACTCTAGGGAGGAAGCACAGGGAGGAAAGAGATAGGGAAATATGGCAATGTGAACCTTATCCATTCCAGTTGTGGGAACCACTCTTCAGTTCTTCTGAAATGGTCAAGGCTGTCTGACTGTATTGTAATGTCCTCAGTGGGGATTCAGAAAACTCTCAGTTCTGAAAACTGTACTAAAGCCTTATTTGTCTTCTTTTTACAGATCTCCCAGAAGATACAGCATGATCATTCTCTTGGAGGCTCTGAGACCACCATCAGTCTTGGGGTTTCCCCATGTGACGGTGATGGCAGCAAAATGGTGCTTGGGTGGGCCAGCTGCGTGCTGCCTGCCTCTTGTGATGAGCAGCTTCCATGCATGCTCATCCATACTATTTCTACCGCATGGCCAAAGTGCTCCCCTGGCTTGCACCAACACTGAGGTTTAATGCAAAAATCAAAGTGTTTCCAACAGTCAGTTTTAAATGATTCTTACGGAAAAGCCGATCAGTCAAGCCAGAAAAATCCTGCTTGGGCTTTTATTTGAACACATGCAAATAATTTGTTTTTTGAATCTCTGAAAACTCTCAAGTGTTGATTCAATTTTCTGTAGATCACCCTGGATCTGTACATTTCTTGTGTGCACTTGAAAGAGGAGAAGAGGAAGAAATCTCAGCTTGGAGAATACCCAGGAGGGGCAATGCTGAGGTTTTTCAAGGCTTTTTTCTACTTGTTCTTCTAATCTGTTCACAGTAGAACAGGATAGGATGAGAATTATAGTTGAAAGTATTGACTAATACAAGTACCAACTGCTTCTCTTGAGGTCACATTGTTTTCAAGGACACTTACCAGCACATGGTAAAGTTTTAGAAAAAAAATCTTCCTTATTCCGATGATTTTGTAGGAAAATGATTTTAATTCTTAAAATTGTAACAATTGCTGGTGTTGGCGAATCTGTGTTTAAACTGTTTTATTTCTTATTGAGAACTTTCCAAATCCTCACTTGTGAGGGCATAATTAAGCACTGCATGCCACTCAAAGTTTTACAAAGTTCTACCAGGCACTTTCTACCAGTGAGTTGTCGCATGGGTTCTTCTGATGAAAGCTGACTTGCAAGATGGGTATGAAAAACCCTTGTATTTATACATATTGAGAAAATATATTTGACAAGATAAAAATAATCGTATTTTAATTGTGATGCCTGAAAAATAGTTAAAGTATGGAAAAGGAAAGGTTTTTTTCAGAGCTCTCATTAGCTGAAACAATCTGACTTTCCATTTTCATTTCTGCTGTCTCTCATTTAATTGTAGGTATCATTAATCAAGTAAATCAAGCCTGCTGGCTTCTCCATGTGTTAGTTCCACTCATTGTGGAATAGGCTGTGTGTATTCCACAGGCAGAATTAGGCATTATGGATGGAATTTGAGGATTGATTGCAATATGGCTGGTAGATCGAAAGGAGAACTGCCCAGGTGAAAAGCTGTAGATCTTGAGAAGTTGCCCTCATGAAAAATAGTAAAAACTGACATTTATCACTAAGACAGTAGCATGCTTGTATCAGCAAAAGAAACGGACATCAAGTATAAGACTTCTTTCTTCTCCATTTCTTCCTAGCAGTTTGAAGGTGGAACTACACTGAAAGACGGTGCGATGAGCTGGCTACCCAAATAGAACAGCGCTGAGACGTGCGTTCAGAAGTTCAGCGTATGCAGATGGATGACCATATAATGCAAGAGATGGTTTGTCTCAGATTGAATGCTGGCAGCCACTGGCCCTGGCAAAGAAAAACCTGGTTTGGAGAAGAACCAAGCAAATTCTACTATAATATTTATTTTTTTTTTTTTTATTATTATTATTTTTTTTTTGCCCCACACCAATGTGGCTCTTGGATATTAGCGTGTAGCCTTCACTGTGGTGCAGGAAGACTTTCTATTTATGCTAAATGGTTGATTGAAAAAGGACATTATAACCAAATAAATGTGTATATTTGAAAGTATTAAAGGTATCTTATTTTCCTCTTTTTTCACAATAGTGATATCTGCAATAAACACACTTCCAAGTGGCTGCTCGCTATTCCAACACTTCCTGTGACCTTTTTTCAAAGTACACAATCTACTGCTGATTCAGGACAACACTTCATGCCATGTCAGCCCATCACTGACAGGAGAAAGAAAATAAAGTATCCAATCCAGATGTTTCTCAGAATGTTCTGATAAACTCAAGATTTTAATGGCATTTGCTACAATAGAGAAATAGTTGAAAAAGGGGAGAGAAAAAGGAGAGTTGGAATGCCAGGCAATCAAGTAGAGGTGATTACTGAATGTCCTGTATGTACCCAATTCGTTCTTGATACTTAAGGACACTGTGGTGCTTGTACATGAACTGGAGCCACTTGTTGCTGGAAAGTATGCTAGGATTAAATCAGTAAGAAATTGTTTATTCAGGCTGTTTAAACAAAAAATGAATTGTTTTGATGAATGAGATTTTTTTTTTTTAAATGAATTAGTGCATGTCATGCCAGCAGTTTTTAAACGTAAAGCACTGCAAGCTTTTTTTTTTTTAATTTGCTTTAATTCTGACATTGCTGCCCTAGAATAACAATTCTGGGCTCCTTCAGAAACACAATATATTAGATATTTTGAAGGTCATAGTTGCAACTATAGGTAAATAAACAATACTTGAAAGCAAACAAGCAATCAAAGAAAAAACTCTTCATACGTTGCCTGGACTCTGTAGTAGCTTTGGTAAATCGTCTTTATTTTCCAACAAAAATCCAGATTTTCAGTTAAATGTACTTCCAGTGATAATGGACATTTTAAAAGTCCCTGTAATAGTGTTATTACTAGACAAAGCTCTTCAGGTTCTTTTGAGAGGTCTTTGTATTTGTGGTGAGTTGCAAACGTTGAACTGAATCCCAGTTATCCCTACTGTTTTCATGCAAGAAATAGCATTAATATGGGCTTTGAAACAGGGAATAAACCTTCAATTTCTGGAAAGTTGTGTACCTACTAAAACTTGAGTTACAAACAGGAGGGGACCACAGCTGCACACTTACCTTGCAAATGGCTCTTTGGTCGACTGTGTCACCCGTGCCCTCTGGCTGTTTCCACCCTTCTTCAAGGAGTGGAACAATGGTGCTCCTCCTTGTCTCCTAACAGTAAGTGAGCAAGGATCAATGGTAAAAGTGTTTTCAGCTGATGTGACTAACACACTCTGTTTCCCAGAGGTAGTAGTGTCTTCAGAAGCACAGTGTTCGCAAAATCAAGGTGTGTGGCCTTACATTTGCTTGTGATCTAACTCTTCAACATGCAGTCTAGATCCAGGAGAATGTGTCAGTCTGTGTACTTTCCTGAATATATAAGCTTCCTTTGAGCGAAAGAATGCTTAGCACTTTAGAACACACAGAACTGGAATTCAGTAGAGACCTGGAACCAGATGAAGGCTTTGCAGATGAAAGATGTCCATGTTTGGGTTGTGGAATACAGAAGAGCCAGATCGGAGTGAAATAGGCACATTCATGGCAGTTCTACATTTTTTTAAGTGGAAAAAAAAAAGTAAATCTTACTAAGTTAACTATGTTAACTATTACCTATGTGAGTACTTTCAGTATTTCAACTTTGGTTTTATTATTGTTAGGAGCAAGATGGTACTGGAAAAATCTACATTACACTCTGCTCAATATTGGTTCACCTTGGAATGAATGTGATATCAGGAGAAAGAAGGTCGTGTCTCACTGAAAATTTGATTTCGTAGTCATCATAGATTCTGTCTGGAAGGGATACAATATCCAGAA
Organism: Lagopus leucura; assembly: GCF_019238085.1. Taxonomy (NCBI): domain Eukaryota; kingdom Metazoa; phylum Chordata; class Aves; order Galliformes; family Phasianidae; genus Lagopus; species Lagopus leucura. The sequence continues at coordinate 68,795,922 of NW_024962252.1, read as the reverse complement.
GAAAAAACAAACAAACAAACAACTGCTGTAATTAGCAACCAAGCTTGCTCCACTCTCAAGGCAGGGATTTGGACATGGCAAATCTCCAAAAGCTTTTCCATGTCATTCCTAATTGGCCTCTGTAGTAACAATTAAGACAACTGGGATATTATATTTGAAAACACAACAGGTTACCTGACTGAAGGAGCATCTCTTCCCAAGTAAGTTTTGGAGATGTCTGTAGCTGAAAGAAGGAAGGGGGAAGAGACAGTTCACTGATACACTTGGAAAACAAGTAGCCAAAATCTAAATTGTGATTCAGAACTCACACCATGAAGTCCATTTTATTTTACAGGCTTTCTCAAACTGTTGTTCTCCAAAATAAGCGTGAGAGAAGTAACAAATATAAAAAATAATTAAGTACAGAAATCTATGCTGGTTATCACTCCCGTTGTCTTGATAACTTTTTGTTGTTATTGTTTAAGAAAGAACATTTACAACCTTTGCAAAAGAGCTTCCAGGGCACCCAACCTCCTCATGTAAGTCCCTGAAGCAATATGCTCTTCAGTGGTGGGTTGCTGTTTCTGGCAAGACCTTCCTGCATCTTATTGCTTGATAGACTAGTTAATTAAGAAACTGCACATTTTAGCTACACTTAGAAAATTCCAAGAAAGTTTTCATTATCTCCATGCTCAGATAGATTTATCCCTGTTAGCACTTGGATTACACTTTTTGGTTAATCTTTTTAGACAGTAATTGCTAATGTTTACAGAGCTTTCACATGAGGGCTTGGATTTATGTTGCAATTTTCATCTTTTTACTCTTTCTTGTGTCTACTGATACAGCTGATGGGCAAGTGTTGTTTGGTTCATTTTACAGGTGGTGAAAGGAATGTGCAAAAGTCTTAGGAAATGTGATTGAACTCATGACAACAGTGATAAACAAGCAGTTCTCCAACTGCAGCCCTAAAAGCACTTTTTAAGCTGTTTTTATATATTCTTGAATTGTTAAGGGCAAGACAGCTTTCTGACACAGGCATGAATAAGCGGTAATACTGACTTCCTAATGGGCTATTTTCTGACATCCTGAATTATTTGGAATAACAGCTTGGTTAGTCTCACCAGATTTGTTCACTGAGGGAGTGCTAGGTAGAATAAATGAGGTTATCTGAAGTTCAACACAGAATCATAGAGTTGTTTGAGTTGGAAGGGATCCTAAAAGGTCATCTAGTCCAACTCCCTGACATGAACAGGGACACCTACAGCTTCATCAGGTTGCTCAGAAGTTACCCTGTCTAGCCTGACCTTGAATGTCTCCAGAGATGGGGCATCTACCATAGGCCCTGCTTAAGTATCTGTCCCCTTCTTTCTTATAGCCTCCCTTTATATGCTGAAAGGTTACCATTTAGAGTAACATGTCTTTGCCTCCTCAAATACAGTCTTTGTGGTTCTTCTTGATCTGACTTCATCCTCATCTCCATCCCTATTCCTCTGAGCTTCTTACTCTGCTGGCAATAGCAGTTTATGGTTCTTACAGAGAACTAAGCCCTTTCTCCAGCACTTGATGACTACCATCTCCCTCCCTTTCCTGAGCTGACACTGCAGTCAGGTCCATCTTTTGCTCCTTCCCTCAATTTTTAAACAGATGAGCCAAGAAAGAGGAAGAAGAGAGGTATGATGATGGATCATTCTTCTGCAGTGCAGCTTACATTTTCTTCTTCAGAGGAGCACATGTGGTATTCTCTCTGTAAAATGAACTCCAGTTGACCAAAATTCCATCAACTTAATCCAGACTGTTTCTTGTTCTCTGATGGATGCTCATGCTAAAAAGCAGTGAATAAAAATCTCCTGCTCCTGATTGTTGAAATAGTTTTATGTTCACACCTGAGCTCCACATAAAAATGCAACCTCATTTCCAGCGCCTCCCTGTGCTAGAGAATCTTTCATTTAAAAAAAACTAAACTAAAATCTCACCATTGATAGGCTTGGTTGTATTTGACCTTAAAAGCTGTATTATTTCCAGGGTAATCCTTGAAGGAGTATTTAGAACTGCAGACTGGTTTGGGACACTCTCCAAAGAGGACAGAAAGAAGGTTGGTGTTCCCAGCACCTTTCTCACCTCCTCACCACTGTCCATATTCACCATTTCTGGGTTTTGTGGTGTGAACACTGGCTTTCAGAACACTTTCTTCCTCTTGAAGCTCTAAATAGCCAATATCAACTTCATTTTAGATAGACTGAACTTGTGTCTGTTACTTTGAGTTGTCTGACTTTGTTCTATCCCTGAAGTTAAGGTCCTCCAGTGACCTGTGCTGGGATAGTTTAATACTTGTGGTTGGTAACACAGTGGGCTGACATGGAGCTGACAACCACCCTACTTTCACACCCTTATGGGAGTGGAGTGGCTAGGTCCAATGAGTAGTCTTACACCAGGAATGAGCCCCTGTTCATGAAGACAGAGTTACCTCAGTTCTTCCCATCTGTCCAACCAAGGGTGAAATAATACTTATGCAGCAAAACACATAGAAGAGGTTGAGGTTAAACTGAGAGGAGACCCACTTCACCTCTTCTCCTTCAGCAGCATCTGCTGAAGCCAATGAGATTCCTCCAGCTTTGAACCAGCATATCTATGAATCAAATCTGTGCTCGGCAGAAGAAGAGATACAGAAACATTATGCACAGCCAGATCTGCAAATAAAGATCTGCTAGATTAAAGGGCAGATATACAGTACGTGTTTTGCTTTCCTGGTAGCCTGGAGAGAACCACCCAGACTTCTAACTTCTGTACGTATATTTTCAAAAGGGCATAAATGTTGCTTTCACAAATTATTTTCACACACTTTACAGAGATAAAAATAATCCCTGTGACATTTTGTTTGTCTTCCTTTCTTCCTGTGTGCAAGCAGCCAACTCTCAATTACTTACAGCCCTAAATTTGTTCCACTCAATTGTGAAAAGCCCCCGCAATATTCAACAGGAGAGGAAGAATTCTGATTTGTGGAAAGTCATCATGTTTGCAAAGAAAGCAAATTTCCTCCTCCCCAATATATGCTGTATATATCAGCCAAAACAAGACTCCTATACAGAGTGCCAACTGATAGGAATTTCAACAACTTTATGTATTATACGTTACTGTTACAAAAATATACAGCCCCCCCCTTTTTTTTTTTGTAACAAGGGAATTGGTTGTGGCAATACTTGACACCACTTCTGAACTGATGTAGATGAGACAGCCTGACAAAAACCTGCCTCAAAAATTCATTGGGTTTTGTGCTGGCTTTTCTTCAGTAACAACAATATCAGCCTTGCTGAGCTTTGTTCCAGCTACTTGCACCTTATGGTGGTACAAATTGTGACTATTGCCAAGGCAGTGGATGTGAGCAGAGGCCCCAAATAACAAGCAGGTGATGCAAAACGGGTGTGAGGGAGAGAAGGAGACACCTGTGTGGCAAGTGTGGCCCCGTCCTTTCATTTGTCCTCCAGTCTCACGAACCGTCCCTCTGAGACTGGCACAGACCCTGGTTAGTGGGTGGTTTTGATAGAAGTAAATGAGATGATCTGTTTACATAATTACCAGAAGGTATGACAAAGCCAAGTACTGCCATCTTTACTCACTGTGAAAGCTCGTGGGAGCATCTTGCCTGGATAAGGACAGTTGCCGGATTTCGGGCTGCAGGGATGAACATTTTCGTGGCAGCCCAGCAGCTCCTCCTGAATTCCACAGAGCGCCATGCCAGCAGGCCTGGCCTTGGTGCTGGCTGCTGGCGGTGCAGGACGCTACGTGCGGTTGTGCCGGCCAGCTGCTGACAGGGATTAGGAGGATCTGCCCCGTCAGTTGCTGGTGTTGTGACCCTTCACGAAACATTTCTATGTGTTGGTAACCTCCCACGTAGGAGGCAGCTGTTCTTTCTCCATCTCATCCAATTGCTCGCTTCCCTTTAACGTTTGGTTTCTTAAACTGCCAACTTCTAGTTGCAGTCCTGTGAAATAGAGACATCTCATTGGTTTCAGAGAGCAACTCTGCAAAGGTTGCCCTAAAACACTGACTGTCCCAAGCCTATGATTTTACCCCATTTAACGCTTTTTTGTTAGAAAGCTGGTTTTCTTTTTATCTCCTCTTCCTCCAGCTATTTTCTGTCAGACCAGAGAGAGGCTTCCCCAGCACCTTCTGGTAGATTCTTTTTGATCCCATCAGCACCCAACTGATTTTTTCTAACTCTCTCTTCCAGAAAACCTACTCTTTTATGCTGGTCATGAGTATGTGTATGTATGTATGTGTATGAGTATGGTATGAGTATGAGTATGAGCATGGCAGCTACAGGAAATACATGGTTACATCTTCTTGTACTTATGGGACATAGACCTCGTTTCCACTTCAGTAGTGTGCTATTACTGATGCTGATAAAAGTTTAAATGTTCATCACTACTGTGATGCCCAAAAAGCAGGACCCCACTTCAGGCTAGGGTTATTTAAAAATACAACTGCTGCTCTGAAAGTAATGCCTCTTATTTTACTATATTGGGCTGCAAGGTCGGAAGCGGATGTTGGTGGTGTGGCAGAAGAGGTTGAACCTTCCCACCAGTATTCCGTTACACATTGCTGCTGTGTGACAGATGGCAGCAGAGGGACAGTCTGACAGAATGGTGTCTGACATGGGAGTATGTATGAAACAAAGGTGTGTCATTGTATTCCTCCATGCTGAAAATAGTGCACCCACTGACTATTCATTGACTTCTGATGGATGCTGATGGGGACCAAACAGTGAATGTGAACACAGTGAGGTGGTGGTGGTGCATTTCATCAGTGGTGACAGTGACAGTGGGTCATCTTCACTGGTACAGATTTTACATGTGCAGCATGCAGGCTGTTTTTTATTTCTGGTGAAAACATATGGCAAATGGTGGTCACAATGTCAAAAAATATTATTTGTAGCTAAAAATTGTTCTATCAAATAGTGTTGTTGTACTCTTTGTATCTATTGTAGTTTCCATGGAAATAAGTAGGAGGCATTACTTTTAGTGTGACTTATGTACAAGAATAACCAAAACCACTTATGGCTAATAGGTGGTTTCACCATGGAGACAGCTACTGAAACACAGAGGATGAGTAGTCCAAAGAGATTTTTCTAGTCATTTACACCATATCTGAGCATCAGCTGTTTTTAAGGGCATGTTGCAGATGAAAAGACCAAAGAATACAGAAAACTACTGGAAGGCAGCAAAGCCTGATGTGTAGCCCTGCAGCACTGAGAGTTTGTGGCTGTGGAGCTGAAATAAACGTAATTCAGCAATACCAGTGCCAGAAATCTCAATAAACTGCATCTCATCCAAGATCCTGGTGTGCTGGAAGCAAAGAAAAGAATATCACAATGAGACAAAACAAGCAGCATAGGCTTTTATCAGGCTCTGCTCTGCACTGTCACCTGCAAGTGCAAGTCCCACTTCTTCACTGTGAATGCTCCTTTGCTGAATCCAGAGCGGAGAGGCTGTGCAAGTCCTGCCCAGGCTCATGAACAGAAATGAAATACAGGGCTGCACAGACACAAAACTCAGGCTATGTTTCCCAAAGTGACTGCAGCTCCCATGGAATGGAATTAGACCTCTGAAGTGCCAAGGCATGTGGTCCTGGGCACATGGATGGACTCAGTAATGGAATTTTGTATTTGGATCAGAAAGAAAGGTACAGTCTAGATTGGAAAATGTATGATTCTGGAGCATACAAAGACAAATCCCAAAGACAGAATGTGCTGAGCTGTTGTCCTCTCCTCTCTCAGCCACAGCAACATCAGAAAACTGCAGTAGCCAAGAAAAGCAGACGATGTAATGAGATGACTCTCACCCAGCCCTGTACACCATTACTTATTTTATCTTCCAAGGCGAATGTGCAGGTATTAGGCCCTGTTCCAGGAAAGCACTTAGGGCCATATTCTGGTACCACGCAGAACAGTACTTTGAAGTCTTTGAGACAGTTTATGGAGTTAAATTTGCACTGTGTTAGTGATGGCATCAAAGTTTGTTTTCTGAGTATTTGCGTAGTGCTAGTGCTTGTGATGCAAATCATTTGCTGAGGTTGCTTCACACGCACATGTGCTTTGCTAATAGACTTAATTGATTACTCAGAACAAAAAAAACCTCAGAACTCAGGAGACCTGCCTCTCTGACTTGCACATGAACCCTGCAGTGAACACGGTCATCAATGGAGCTGCAGAATTAGGGCATTTGCTGCAGAACTGCACATGCCAAATGGGACAGAAAATTGTATTTTGGGGCTCAGAGATTCTTTCCTAACAATTTAACCACGTAAAGTGTTCAAGGAGGAAGCCAGAGGGACCACTGAGTGAAATCACAAATACTCTGGGCTAGTGTTGGACTTGAAGAGATGAGTCACCTTCCCTTCTTACCTCCCGGAGCCCTGAGAATATAGCTAATGTACAGTCTAAGCACCTAGAGCAATCCAAGTAAATGACCTGGGGAGGAGGTAATCTTGGAAGCGCTCTGATTCAGAGTCCAGGCAGAGTTGTCCATTGGCTTAATTGAGTTTTGGGTCAAAGCCTACAATATATTACCAGCATTTAAATGCAAGATATACACAAACAAACAAAACAAAACAAAACAAAATAGGGGGACAAAAATTGACTGTTTTCTGATGTAGAAAAGAAATTACACTATTAGATGAAAGTGTGCTTATGATTTCAATGAAGAAAAATCAGGTTAAAGATTCACTTAGAAAGTTAGATTAATGCCATCAATATTGAAACCCATTTGAAGCAATGTATGAAATTACTGCAAAAACTGATGCTGCTCTGTTTAGAAATTTTTACTGGAAACAGATACACTTACTGTGAATACCATAACTCTGAGGCCCTGGGCATTTCACAAGAAGTAAAGAAGATGTTGATCTTTTTATTCTTGGTTTGAGGCTTAGTATGACAATGACATGAAAGACACAAGTAGAAAAGTGTAACTGTTAACTGATGAGAGCACAGAGCTTTACTAAAGTTGCACATGAGCTTTTTGGAAAATGAAAAGCTGATTTCCTTGGTTGCTCAGGCAGCCAAGACCAGACACACCATGGCTCCTTATGGTTATCATGCTCAGGCTTCTGATTTGAAAAAGTGCAGCAAAGGCAAGAGGATGAATGGGTTCTGATGTCCTGTCCCTAGTAGGTTGGGGCACACAGCCAAGCTCAGGAATTCGGAAGTTCTCCCAGATTGTCCCACCATAAGTATATATATAAAGAGAGCGAGAGAGAGATGAAAGACATGCTCCAGGTTACACATGAAGTCTGTGGTGGAGAAGGCTTTGTGATCCTTAACCAGAACTCATAACAGTACACAAACATCCGGATTTGCATGTGTACTGGGAGAGCATGCATACACAAAGGGCAGCATGTGGACTGGGTAAAGAAGGAGATCCCAAAGGCTGGTGCCAGAGCATACAAAGGGCCATTATTCATTATTTACTAACTTGATGTCCAACCTGTACCTGCTGTCACAACAGTGTGTGCTTTAATCATATTAGAAAAATTGCACTTCTGCTTCCAAAATCAATTTCATGGAGATGTTGCCTCCACAATATACAGGGCCAGATCTTCAATAAGGCAATCAGCAGAGTTGTGTTGACTTTGGAGAAGATGCCATGATTTATATCTGCTGGGGAAATGATTCTCAATCAGCATGTGTTGGGAGAAAATGTTGAGCAGCATCTTGAAAATGATTTTAACAAGCTTTCTTTCCAGTGGGGTGGGTGAAATATGGTCTATATGCAGAGAGATGGCACTGGTCGTACACTAATTAAATCTCACGTAACTTTTATTTTAAAGGTTTAAGCAGAACGAAAGTGGTGCATTTAAGTGAATTTTATGAATAGACTTTGGTCTATTGGAAATCTGGGAAGAGAGAATAAAAACGTGACACTCAATGCAGGAATCAAATGGCCATTGTACAACATTAAGGGACACAGTGGAGGAAGAATGGGCTTCCATCAACACCTTTTCTCCACGAATAGGCACTCACATTTCCCTTTCAGACTCATGAGGAGTGGAAAGCTCATCCCAAGGTCAGCAGGAGCATTGGTGGGGTGTGTCTGTGGCAGAGGAAGGGATTAGTAGCCGACCCCCAGTTGCTACCCCAGCTGGAGTATCAGAGCCCGGTGCTACTTCTCTGGGGACAGCAGCAAGCCAGAATGCACAGCAACTGTTTGAAGGGGGGGGGAGGGGGG
>NW_024962252.1:68768863-68787624 GCF_019238085.1 Lagopus leucura | reverse complement strand
TTAAAGCACATCATAAAATGCTGTGGCCAGAAGCAAGGGAGGAATGTTTTCATGAAACGTCAGTAGGTTATAAAACTCTGGGTGTGCAGACAGCTATTAAGTAAAAGGTAGATAGCAAAGCATTCACAAAACACAGAAAACCACATGTTTATTTTGTCTTACAAAGCCAAGTGAGCAGTGGGTCAGCAGCCTCGAGGAGCTCCTCAGCCCAATCCCTAGGTGCCCCTGTTGACCTTCAGGCAGGCCTACCTTGAGGCAAGGCAGTGGTGGCTGGCATGCTGAGACAGCAGCTAGGAGTGAATAGCAGTGCAACCAGCCCTGTCACCAGACTCATGTAGCCATTGCTGGGCTCCAGGGAGAGTAGGGACGTGGTGCTGGCTATCCAGACCCATCCAGAAACCAGGAGAGCCAGAGCAATGAGCTACACTTCGCTCAAATAGACCATACCTGGTATAAATTGCAATGGTCAGCTCACCAGCTGGACAGCCTGGAAAACAGAAGTTACTGCAGCTACATCCACATAAGGGACCCATTCCTAATTCTGTGGATGTTTGCAACCTCAGTTTTGTAGCAATCCACTCACACCAATGCATACCCACATCTTGCAGGCAGGAAATGGAGGTACAGGAAATTCGAGTTTTGCTTTCAGTGTCTCCATGACTTGGGATGTGGCAGGGACCACAGCTGAGCAGAACAGCTTCTGTTTCCCTATTCCTGACTATTTCCTTTTTGCTTAATGAGAGCTTAAACTGTAGTTAACCTGATGTAAAGCACATCAGACTAGCTAGTGGCTTTGCACACTACAGCACAAGGTAGGGAAGCACACGATTAAACAGAGGACTAAGACGTGCCTAAAATGGCTGAGTACAAAAAACCTGTCCAGCCACGACAGTACATACACATTTGCGGGTCTTCAAACTGTTAAATATTTTTTAGTTCAGTACTTTTATCAGTTTGTCCGGGGTGTTGCCTTTTTTAAAAAAAAAAAAACCTTTTTCTCCTCTGCATTCACTTTACTAAAAATACCAACTAACAGTCTCTTTGTGTGGTGAAATCTGGTTGGTGAAAACTGGTTTTGTGCAAGCAGCATGATAAAAGGTGCATTCAGAAATATATCCAACAAGTAAGCTCTCTGCAGGGTGTAAGTCTTCTGAAAAGAGAAGCCGAGTCCTGCAAGCACTTCCATTGCAGGCTTATGCTTCTATTGAGGACATCCATGAATAAAGTTTTGCAGGATCAGGCCCCAGAGTTCAGCAAAATTTGCTTCCTGGCTGGTCTCCACAGCGTTTAACAACCTAAATAAAAGAAGGAATTAATTTCTGTTTTAAATCCTTGGCAAGCAACTTCATTTCATTGCTTATCTTTTCATCAGAATCAGAGGACTCTGCCTCATTACAGCCACTAGTAGAGCACGGGCTTGAAGGAGAGCAAGGTGTCTGCTCTCTCAGATGAAAATCAGGTTCTGAACAGCGATATTTTCAATAATGTTTAACAAAGCCACTTTCCTGAGGAAAAGGCAGTATCACGGTTTCTCCATTTTTTCATTCTTGTCCGATGTACGGTTCATTTTTCAGCCAAAGAGTTAACCATTTCTACAGTGCTCACCCAGCGCTCTGCTCTTTCTGGTAGTTTCTGTCAAACACCGCTTTATTGTGAAGCACTGCTCTTTTGGAAAATATAGCCCACCAATTTGGTGGTAAACAAGTCTTGGCTTTAAGACAAAGCTTGCTTTAATCTCCATGATCAGGCTACAGCTCGGACCATGTTTTTTATCAAACCTCTTACGAAGAAATCCTATTCATGATTATTATCTATATGAGAATAAAAATGTCTAATTACCTTATATTAAATCTGTATTTATCAATTGTGTCTTTCTCTGGGAAATTGTAATTTGCAAAAATGCTCCACATTCCAGGCTGTAACAGTTGGAGGTGGATGTCCTTAAGGATGGGAAAAAAAGTTCTTTTTTAAATGGCACATTTACTAATTATAAAATGCTCTTATCTCTCTGCAGCTAAAGCCAAAATGAACATGTGCCTTGCACTAAGAAATCCCAGGATTGTCACAACTTGTGCCAGCTGTTGAGGTTATGACACCTGTGCCAGCATCGCCAGCTCTGCCCACTGTCATCTGTTCCAACTGTTCCATCTGCACTGTTTGTACCAATTCTCCCATTTCTGCATCTGTACCTTCTGCAGAAACGGGTCCAACAATGCCAGCTGTGTCATCGGTGCCAAATATGCCAGATGTTCTATTTGTCCACCCTGGGCCAAATCAATGTAGTTTTGTGCTCATTAGTTTTAGCTGGTAGATTCTATTTCACAATTTTTTGAGATGTGCTTAGATTGAATCAATTCTAAATCACCGCTACAACTGCTTTACATCTATCTAGCCATAAACAGAACTTTGTTTGTCATCCCCTATTTGGTCAAAATTATTTTGATCTTATTTCGCACGTGATGGTACCAGTTCTGTCTTACTGACAAGATTTTTTTCCTATAGAGGACATAGCTGCAGAGAAATGAGCAGAAAAAGACAAGGGTCATGGTATGTAGGCTGTAAATAATCTCCGTGGTTGCCATAAAAATGACCCATATGTTGATATGCTGACCTAGAGAGACCTGGTCCCGATCCTCTCTTCCAGCCCTACAGACTAGTTTACAGACTAGGATTCCAGTTTAGCTGTGATGAGTGGGTTAAGCTGCAAGTGATAGAGAAGAATGAAACTCTGGATATGTGTCAACCAGCAGTGTTTACTGGGGCTGTGCTAAAGCCTTGCTCCACAAGGCTTCCTGCTTGTGAGAGGGACTTGCTGTGCTGCCACAAGGCCCACCACAACGAGCCACAGCCCATTGGGACAGCTTTCCTTTCGGTGATGTTTGCTTCACAATGGACATCTCATTTGAAAGCCAAGTCTGTGGGTTGCTGTTTATTTGGATTCATCACTTAACCAAAGGACTCTCCTAGGCTGAGTCTTCAGCCACATCTAGAAAAATCATGTTGTGTTCTCTGAAGGTGCTGAGAGTTCTGGGTGCATAGAATTCTCTGGAATTTAGTGCTCCAGGTCTGGAATGGAAGTCAAAAGTTGCTACTGTCATGTACCTTGAAATAAAGATAATTCTTGTGTGAAGAGCACAAGCCCAGCTTTTATATCCCTGTCTAGAGACAATAAGAGGACAGTGCTGCAGACCTCATTGGGTTCATCCCTCAGCAGTCAGGACAAATGTCATCTCACAGTCTCCTTGAGACCCACAGGTCACCGTGCACAGGAGCTGTGAAGTGCAGTTGTCTCTGGCCTGTTTGTCCCTTACTTCAAAGGGATAGAAAATATGGAGAAAACTGAGTGAGAAAATAAGAGAGAAAAGTTTTCTGTCTGGTAAAGGACAGGTTTCTACTCAAGGAGTATCTCCTGCAGTTTCTCAGACAAAATCTCCATTGAAATCTGTCATTCATGACTTCACAAATCCCTTGAAGTCCCAAATCATGCAACTGGAGTACTCCACCCCCTGCTCTGCCACCTCTTCCTCCATGATCAACTGCCACCTACCAGGCTTGGTCTTTACCTGTGCAGTGAATCCCTTGAGACAGGAGCTAACTCAGTCTTTTTGCAGTGTTTACAGCAATGGGTCCCTGATCTTCACACTGGCGGCTGCTGCTGCCAAACACCAAACACAGCCTGCATTACGGTGCTGACAGTAATAACTAAATAATGCTTTCTCTGCCTCACACTCCTCTGTGGAGGCTTTCCCATCCACCATGCTGCTCTGGGGTAAGGCAAGTGCTTCATCCCTTCCCAGCAGGGCTTATGGAAGAGTCCTTAGGAAGCATTTCCAATGCTGTCTTCCTCAGCAGCTGAAATGAAAGGACATTGTCCTGGGTATAAAAAAAAAGTACTTTCTATCCCTAGATCAGCTTGGCTAGGTCCTTTGGGCTATTTTTTCCTCTTTCCATAGCACCCTCTACTTACTGCAATCATCCAGGAGATGTTTTCATAGCCCAGAGCATAGATGTGACTTCTCTCTCTTTGCTGTGTTGGTCCCTTACTGGCTTTTCAGTGCTTACCAAGGTTCTGTGTTTGCTGCAAAGCACTGGGGTGTGTTCAATGCCTACTGCTGTGGTTGGTCTCTGCGGCACAGGGAGTACTGGCAGCAGTGCCATCCCACCAGCTGTCTCAGGCACCTTGCCTGGCTCCTGGGACCTGTCACCTAAAAGAAAAGCAGGACATGACTTGTCAGTCCCCATTGTTTCATACTGTCCATTCTCCCCATATGTCACTTTAAAACACGAGAGGTTTTGGCGGTCAGAGAGATAGAGAGCCAGTCCTTTCTTTGAGGGAAAGAGTTGTGGCAGAGCCCTGGGGATATTGTCAGCTTTCAGTTCTATCCTGAAGAGGGTACTCCGTTTTTCCCTTAAGGACATCGCTTCCTCCCCTTTCAAGTCTTCTTGAATTACACGGGTCTCCTGCTCCTTGTCCCAAACAGCACAGCTGACCCTTTAATCACTCCACTTGCCACCTAGCTAGCAAATGTAGGTTAGTGTATATATATATATAAAAGCTTGGGAATACTGAGCAGCTCCCACTCCAGCTTGTATGCTTAAAAAGGAAAGAGAAAGTGACTGAGAAGGCTACGTGTTAAAACCTGGCATGGCAGAGTGTGAGCTATTTAAAAACACTCACTTTGCTCCTTGCCACCACTACCAATAACACTACTGCAAATGTGCATGCATTCACACACCCACAAATGATTGTCTTTTTACTATCGTGTTTGTAGTCAGCAAAGTCCAGTTTACATTAAAGCCAAAAGTGTAATTTCACTGGATATGAATCACATTTGGGATACTTTTTTTGTTTTCTTCTTCTTCCTCTTCTTCTTCTTCTTCTTTTAATAAGATATTTTAAAATAAATGTAAGAATTGAAGTATGGAGAATTAAAAATATCTTATTTTCCATTCTATCAACACAGGAACTCTCCCAACTGAGAAGGAAGGTTTTCCACACTGGTCAAAAGCCATGTGCTCCATCCCAATTAGTTTTTCTGGCTGGCCTAATCTTGGGACTGGCCAAAGGTCAGGAACGGCCCTCGTCCCATATCCACTCTTGGCAGCTCTCCCTCTGGAGAGAGATGCTTCACTGGGGGACTCTCCCACTCTGGCTGCCCCATAGGGGAAATCTGCAGTTAGCAGAGTTCCGAAGAGCAATGGAAAAGGGATGTAATAGGAATTGAGTTTGTTTTGAAAACTCTTGCGGTGCTTCTGTTCTTTCTCAGCTGTTTTGAGCTTTTCTGGTTTCATCTGGACGGCAGTTAGAAAGACTGAAGAATCCTCTTTAAAATCCTCCTGCAGAATTTCCCAAAAAAGGAATTTCCACAGCAAAGTCTGCACATGAACAGCCCAGTGGGTGTGACCGGAGAAGATATTTCTTGCAGCAGCAAACACTCAGACTTTTGAAAAGAATGAATCCACTTCAGTATTTTTAGGGTTTTTTTTTTTTTGCAATCCATTTAACAGATGTAACAGATGTCATTACTTCTAGCTTAGAAAATGAGTGAGTTTGTGTGAGCTCTCTTGATACTTTTTTTCATTATTCTGGTGGGCAACAGGAATAGAAAGGGGACAGTGGAGGACAGCAGCTGAAAGGTGCCAGAAACTGACAAATATCTGTGCAGAAAGAAACATCTAGGTGATATTGAAAAACTTACAGCAGCTAGTGGTGGCATTGGATTGCCTGTAGAAACTTTTTATGAGAGTAGTTCATTTGTTTTCAAAAAATATCAGATTTCACGCTGGGCTGCTATGAAGGGTGGAAATTTTCTTGAAAAATTGTCATTTTATACAACTCTAATTAGCAAACTGTTCATATAAACCCGCAAGCTGTGCAGCAGATTTCACTTCCAACATCTCTGCAGACAAGACAGAATTTCACCTACTTATTTACTGATCATGTCGCAGCATCCTTTTCCTACTCACTGATGACTGTTCAGTGGCTTATGTAAAATGCACTGGTGATTTCACAGCATTTCTATTGGACAAATGTCCACGTGTTAAAGCAAATCACCATCACTGGCATGCTCCTGTTGGCAGTCTTGTTAGGCAGCAACCAAGGAACAAAAGACTGAATTGTCTTTTTCACCCTGAGAGATGGTACAACCAAAAGCACTCAAAACACTTGCATGGGGCTGTTAGGGGTTTTATGCACTCCTTTTCACTCTTGGTGCACCTTTTAGTGATATGAATATTTATGGCCATACTTTGTCCAGCTCAGACAAAATAAGAGATGCCCAGGGGAATCCAGTCAATGCAAATAAAAGCGACATTTGCAAGCATGAGTAAACCTCAGTCACGGTACTTGGTATTTTATGTCAAATACAGCTGAAGTGCAAAATAGCGAGAGAGAGAATAGAGAGAGAGAAATGATTTCAGGACAGAACTGTCTTTGGAAGATTGCTGAGAGATGTGGAGCTGTAAGCAGTGAGTCCCTCTCTCAAGCCAAGGCTCAAAAAAGGTTCCTCTGCTTTGCATGCAGTCACTCAGGGATCATTAATTCTAACCGAATCTCCTGCTTTTTTGAGGTGGTGAACTCAAAAATGCTGGCTGGCTTTGTCAGTTCTCTTACAGCCAACTTGAAGCTTCCACTGATTTCTTGTATGTTGAAAAATGCCCTTTTATCCTTTTAAATCTTTTCCCTGAGAATCCATCAGCACTAGAGCTGTTGGGCACTAGGACAGACACTGATGAGGAAGGATAACACCTAATTAAAACCATGTCAATTTATTCCATTCTAGCTTTATTTGTAGCCCATCTGTAAAAAACAAAAAAGAAGACAGCGCAAGAAAGCTCATACTCTGTGCAAGCATCTGCTCCATGTATCTAATGAAAAGTTTGCTTTCTTTTCCTAATTGTCTTTCACCATGTTGTGTGGAACAGAAAACTCCCTCTAACCATTCTCATCTAATTCCATTGCTTTTGCCAAAATTGAGGAATACTTACGATAGGATGATGCAGTGTTGTTGTTGCATTAAGGCTATTGATAGTTAAACTGAATGCATTACATTAAAAGTATTACAACCAATGTTTATTTTCCCATTCATCTGTGCATGAATAAAATGAAATTTCTCTCAGTAGAAGTAGACCAAGTAGAAGACTCCCTGTGCACTTCATCTGGCTCTGTGAACTTAAAGTGTTCTCAAATGTAGATGTCTTAGTATGTCACAACAAGATTTTTTGTTCATTTTGCCCATTATGACTTCCAGTTTAAATACATGGAATAACATTAAATTTACCTACGTTCTATGTTAAATCCTTTCTATCTTATTTGTGTGTTCCCAAACAGTTGCAATTACTTACACATAGTAACCAGTTTAAAGCACACTTCCCTGAGTGCTCTATTCTCTGATTTTAGATTTTCTTATTTAGAAATTGTAGAAGTTTTTTTTTTTTTTTAATGTAAAGCATTTCATTGTGGATACTTTTAATATGTGGATACTTAAATATAAAATGCACACAAATCATTTTTATTTACGTTTCTCAGCACACAGTAAATGGTAGTCCAACAGCACATCTGTGTTCAGTACGTACTTGCTAGGGTTTGTATTCCCTAGGCTGTGTAATTCGTGGTCTTCCCCAAACCCACTACCTCTCTTTGACACTCAATTTATTTTAAATCCTTATTTATTTATTTTAGTTTAAAAAAGATTTTAAATCCAAGTATAACTCAATTTATGGGCATGAAATGATGAAATGTCCAGTTTAATTTGAATGTATTTACTTATTTGTCTATACTTTTCATTACTTGAAGCTGCTATAAACTAAAACAATTTATCTCCTTTGAAAAGTAATAGATTTTTTTTTTTAATTTTATTATTATTATTTTTTTACCACGTAGTGCTCTGTGGGGCATTATCACAGATGCACTGAACTCTTGGACAGATATTTTCTCATACAGCTTTGATTCTGTTCCCTTACAAATGGATGAGGAGTGCTTTTCCTGCTTTTGCCAGACTATTCGTCTGCCTCGCCAGATTATTCCTCTTCCTTGCTCAGCACTCTAGCTGTTTTGTGTGAAAATAAGAACTAGCACCCTCACTAGCTGTCTTTTCTTTGTGTTTGATTTTACAATAAAATCGTAATGGTGATTTGGTGACTCTTCTGCTTTAGCATCTCAGCAAGTCACATTAGAACAGAAGTATAGCTTCACTGCAGGACAAAACAAAGTGGCTTGGAGAAAGCTGTTCTCAAAGGCCATTATTTAAAAAGATGTAATTGGCAAGCCAGAAGAAAGCACAAAAAAGCTTGTATTTATTTGCACTCCTGCTTTTTGTTCACATGTGGCTCAGTACAGTGCTTTCCAGTACTACAGGGGCCATTAGCATCTCCTGTGCCACTTAATTTATGCTGAGTGTTGTGCTCTGCCCTCTATAGCTGATCCCATGACCTGACCCAGCCAAGGGGCCCTGCTGGTACCAGGATTTTGCTGGAATTGGGCCGTGCTGCTGCCCTCCATGGCACCAGACCCTGAGCAAAGCGTACCCAAATGTGGCAGTGGGTCGGATGTTCAGCTGGGCAGCAAAGCCTTTCTTTGGGATGAAGCACCTCCATAAGGTGAAAGTGATGAAAGCATTACTGTGCTGATACTACTCATCTATATGCCCTGATATCAGTCCTCGAGGACCAAATGCCTGCACCTGCATTCCCACAAGCAGTATTTTATTGGCTCCATTGGATTTAAGGTGAAGGGCAGTGCAGCACTGTATATACGTTGCAGAATGTGGCCAATAGGCCAATAGAAGGAAACTACTGGCACAGGGAATTTGCTGTCCTGATTAAAACTCTCTATGTTTCTAGATGTGTGCTGGCCTTGTTGTGGTGACATTACTGAGATGTGCATTCGAGTCAAGCTGTGAGAGATGGTGACAGTAGAGAACAAGTGTGGTGGTGAAAAGGGGACGCCTGCCAGTGCTTATACTGCAGATTGGTAACCACACCTGAACTGTTCCTTCTGCCAGCACTGTGGGGATGGGTGTCTCCAAAGGTGCAAATTTGAAACAAGTTTAAGCTCTTCACCTACCTGTAACTAAGAGAAGGTCTATGGCAACACACATTCCTAGTGTAAATGCTGATCTCACCCATTTAAGCAGAGAATCAAGAGATGTGATTCACTAAAAAGGGCACAGGCAGGAACGTTTATTGAATTCCTTAATCCATTCAACTACATGATTCTTGCAGATCTAGAGCAGGGACTTTATCTTCTGAATTAAATCTTGGCTGTGTGATAACAAAGCCCGTGAAAGATCAAGAAAGGTTCTGACATCAAAACTGTTCGTAACCAAAGACATTCCTAAAAGCTGAAATGCTGACACTGCATATAATTATGTACTGTAAAAGAAAGCTATCCCCTGTCAGAAGATCAGCACAAGTCAAATGGATTTTAAAGTTCTTGATTTCTTTATTGGTGGGGCTGTCATGGTATAAATGTTGTTTGTATTAGATGGAGATGAATTTTTTTCCTAAATTAAAGAAAAATAGGGTCAGAAGTGCATAGTTTTCGCTATATTTAATATGACTTTTAAAAAATATATTGAATTTGTTCTATTTTTGTTGTATGTATTTGAGATGCTATATTTTGCATCTCTCTGTTTTCCACTATTTTTTACAAAGATTTTAATATGGAAGCACAGTCTCCACTGCCTCTTGTAACATAAACAGCAACAAAATCAAAATCATTGCAGTGACTCTATTACCTTGGTTTTATGAATAGTAGCTCCCTTGAAATGTTTCTTTACCATGTTGTTTTTCACAAAATATTAATGATGTTGTAATTTATTAATAATCACTGTCCTCTTGGAAACTGAACATGAATGACACTGTTCCCAAGCACAAGATTTATAATAATATCATGGTTACCTAACAAACAGCCATTTCTTAATTTTTGCATTAAACATTTCCTTTATTATTGGTGCTGTAGAGTTTTGAAAAACCATCATAGGCAGAAAGTTGGACTCTCTCCTGCCTGCCTGCTCTCTGAGATTAGACTGGGCCACAGGTAAAGCTGAAGTGCCCAACAGAGACAGCCTGTGAGTCCCACAGTCATTTCCCAGTTGTGGTTAGTCTTTGCATGGAGCAGCAGGAGCAACAGCACAGTCTCCTCCTCTGTCACAGGCATCATGGCCTTGCAGAGGGGTTAGAGAAGCAGTGGCTAAGACTGCCTTTGGGACTCCAAAGCTGGGCTAAAGGCCACATTTGACACTTGTCCTGGCAGTGTTGCAACACTTTAAGCATAGCCAACATTTTGAATGCTGTCTGAATAAGTTCTACATCCTGAAATACATGACCCAGTGCCTGGTGCAGCCTCTCAATGCTGGATCATGTTCTGTTTGTTAGCAGGTCTTTCCTCAGGGTAAAGGGTATCGAGGCACGAGTGGTGCAACCTGCTTTATGAGTATCATTTCACTGTCTATACATCCTCTGCTTTGAGCATACAGGCGGGTTGGCAAAAATATGATGCTCAGTAACACTGTATGCCTTAGATAAATCAGAGCTGAATGTTTGAAGGTGGGAGACCAGCAAACGGACAGGGAGAGGTTTTGGCCTGAATTATCTTGTCTCATGAGTATAATTAAACTTTTTTTTTCATAGGTGTATTTTAAAGAAAATTGTCAAAATCCATTGTTGGAGCACTGTAGAGAAAATGGTGAGGTTAACGAATTTCTGTTCACTGTTTGATTCGCTCTACAAGGGGGAAAATCAAAGTTTCAGGAGTGTTCCTATTTCCTAACTGTGATTATTTGTCTTGCAGCTGCAGAATACTTTCACCTTCTTAAAATGACAGTATAAATTTCAGTGGAATTGTGCTGACCTACATCTGCTGCAGATTTACCCCATTATAATTCCACTGGATGGGCATGATGTCTAATCACAAGGGCTTGATTATCAAGGTCTTCAAAACTCAGTTTCTATTTTTTTTCTGGGAAATGAAGTACTAATTCAAAAGGGAAAACAAACATCCAGTGTGAGTCACTGGGAATTTTGTGTGAGCAAAAAGAACTCTGAGTGGAACTAAGAGTGATGTCAAATTGCATTACTGAGACATCTATTATTTGTAAGGTCAAAATAATTTATCATGTGGACACCAGTCATTGAAATGAGCACCATCTACTGCAGGAGAAGTATCTGTTGCCATCTGCATTCTCTCTCTATATATATGTCTCCTTTAAATTCGGAGATATATTTCCTCTTCCTTAATCAAGGAAAATATTTGCACATTTACCACTACAGCTTGAGTTTTAAAGGCAGAGAAATCAGAGTAGAGCCCCCAGCACATCAGTACTGAAGATGCTTCCTCGAGTGACTGAATGGTCTTGAAGGACTAAAATGGAGAGAGATTTGGTGAACTTCCAGAAGGTGGCCTGAGCCAGGAAGGAGATTGCCCAAGCCTTCTCCTCTAAGGGCCACTCCATGCTGCTGATCAGCGAAGGGCTTAGCAGGCAGCAGGTGTGGGATTCCTGTGGCTGTTATAGCCTGTGTCTCTTGGCAGGGGTTGTGATGGTGCGTGATCATATTTTGAGCTTCTTCAAAGGAATGAAAGGAATGAACAGAGGTTACTGTAGTGCATTATCAACAGAATAACCCCCATTCTCCACGTAAAGTAATAATCCTCTCTTTGTGAGCACCAGTAATCTGCAGCCAGCATGCACAAAGTCATTTGTAATTTTCTTTCACTTCTGGGCAACCTGCAACAGAAAAACACAGAAGATACCCAAAATAATTTGGCAAGTCATTTTCTTGTGCGTGTAACAAGAACAAATGATCAGGATTGCACTCAAAATATCTTTACAAAGCCTGAACTTCACTCTATGGGCTGATGGCTTTCTCACTGCATCTCGTACATTTCCACTTGTTAACAGAGCTTTCATTTTTCTTTCTTCCTAAAACTTCATTTTAGCATACTAAAATGTTTTTCATAAGTTGTTGTCAGAAGCAAGAGTAAGCATGTTGCCTTTCTTGGGCTAAATGTAAATTCTTACACTTTGTTGAACCACTCTTGTTGATTCTGAAGAACAGATTGAACAGAGAAAGGCTTATTGTTTCAAGCTACTTGTGCTGAAGTATTTTTAGAGCTTGTCAAGACTGTAAACAAATTATGCACAAGTTTGAAATGTTGTGCCACAAAATAAGAAACAGCATTTTTTTTTTTTTTTTTTTTTTTTGTGAAATGGTGGGTATATAAGACAACAATGGTTTTATGAATGTGTAACAAATAGCCTGGAATTTAAGAAGAAATTAGTTTAAAACCTTGAGAAATTTTTTGAATAAATGATTTAGAAACTAGTGGCAACTCCCCAGTCTCACAGAAATGGTTTCTGAGGAATCACATTTTGTTGAAAAGACAGTATTTTTGATTTTTCATCTAAATAAGTGATGATCTGTGGTGCCTTACCTATTCTTTTTTTGCTTGTTGAGGCAAGAACGTTTACAATATACTTTGTATTCCTAAATGCAGTAGATTATTATAATGTGTCGTGTATAAAAAGATAGGGAAAACACAGTTGATGCCTAATGCTAGAATTACTCCAAATACACTAGCATTAACAGCTGAAGTCCGAAAGTATTAGGCTTCTTACTAACATGATGATGAGCAATGACCATCTGTCTTTGCACAGGATTCCCAGCCAGAAATGATTACCTCAGTCCCAGTAAACTCTTGAACTTTTCCACAAGGCAATAAGGGGTTTAATGAAGGAGATACAGAATGGAGACCTAGGCCGTCAATGGTCTATTTAGGTACTTAATTCTCTTATAAACACTCTCTTCCATGAAAAGCTGTACTACAAAATAAAGCCCGATACCTTACTTGAAACAATTAGAAATTCTGCTAGATCTGGATTTTAAAAAGTCTGTGGAATCCTAGATTCCCAAGAGGGAGTTTGTAAATACCCCCGGGAATCCTAATCTCTCATCT
Source organism: Lagopus leucura (assembly GCF_019238085.1). Lineage (NCBI taxonomy): Eukaryota > Metazoa > Chordata > Aves > Galliformes > Phasianidae > Lagopus > Lagopus leucura. The sequence goes on along the minus strand of NW_024962252.1, from coordinate 68,774,669 downwards.
GACCTCACTGAAATCTGACTTAGTCTACTGACTAGGTTTACCCAAACATTGTAGAAAAAGGAAAATAACAAATGAAAAAATAACTAAAGCAACTTGTCTTTCTGAATTCGAAATTGATAATTTAGTTATATCAGAGCTAATTCACTACTTGGAGAAGAGAAGGCTCCAGGGAGACATCATTGTGATCTTCCATTACTTAAAATAAGCTTATTAAAAGGAAAGAGACTGACTTTTTACAGGGGCAGATAGTGATAGGACAAGGGGGAATGGTTTTAAACTAAAAGAGGGGAGATTTATGTTACATGTTAGGGGGAAATTCTATTATCAAGTGGGCAGTGAGGCCCTAACACTTCTGCCCAGAGAAGCTGTGGGTGACCCATCCCTAAAGGTGCTCGAGGCCAGGTTGGATGGGGCCCTGGGCAGTGGGCCCAAACTGGTAGGTTGCAGCCCTACCCACATCAGCAGGTTGGGACTTCAGTGGGCTTTGAGGGTCCTTCCAATCCAAACCATTCTGTGATTCTATGATTCTGTGATTCCATGAATCATTTTACAATATCAGTCTTGAGGTATTTGTAACCGATTTACCCTAGTAATCTTTCTTTTATGACTTTCATTTCTTCACTACTTTTTTTTTCCTCTATGTAATATTTTTCTGTTTATAATTAACTGTATGCAAAGTAGCAGAATAGTATTAAATAGTTTAATAGTGAAAAAAAAAGGAAATAGTCAAATTCCCATACAATTTTGGAAGTCAATTAATGACTTGAAAGTAGTAAGAAAATTTGCAGATGCACTTAAAAATGCATCATCAAAGCATAACACAAGCTTTTCTCATTTAATCATTTAAGGTGTGCAATTATCTTATTTCCAAGTGGGATTACTTATACCAGAAGTGGGAAAATGAGGACTAAAATACTAAAAACATTTAGGCCTGTATTTGGGTGTCTGTATACTTTACACCTTTGCAGGTTAACCCCTGTAAGCAAACCAGAGCTGACCAGGTTCAGTTCAAAACAAAACTTCCTCTTTTTATTTTTTTAGAAATTGTGAATGCTTCAAGGTGTCTGTTGATATTGCAGCGTAGGCTCCACTGCATGTGCATCTGCCTTGTAGGCAAATGCAGGTCTCCAAAGAAGTTTCAGAACAGAATTAGAGTAACATCCTGAGCAGACCTCTTCCAGGTAATGAATGTCCAAGATGTGAGGCTATCTTTTGTAGTCTGCAGGAAAGCGCATCTACGAAAGAGAGAGCTTAAGCACCAGCTCCCTTCACTTCCTACAGCATGTAGGCTGTAACTATCCTTGCCAATTTTGACCCACTGGAAAGCATCTGGGTTGTTACTGCAAAACTTTTACAATATTAAATAAGATTTTTCAAGATGTTCAGTCTGAGAGAGGATTAATAACAGTGAACAAATAATAGATTAAAAGGAATTCAGTACATCAATATTCACATGTAATCTGTGGCAGCATATTTTTCTTACGTTCTGTGACAGTTGTTTGCATTGTGGTACTGTCATTTTAAAGGAATACTTCTGATTTATTTCTAATACAAACAACAATGGTGACAAAGTTCCTGCTTTGCCTTAGGCCAGCTACAGACAATGCTGAGAAACTTCTAAGCAGTATAAGTATGTATGGTTTGATGCAGTGCCTTGAAACTTGGGGCATCTCATGGAACTATGAAGCAGAGTTTGGCATTCAGTGAAGGGTAAGTGGAAGAATCCATAAATAAAAACATTCTGAAACTTGTTATGCTGTCCTAGTAGTTTGAGCCTCAGGCCCATTTATACTCTGACTGATCCTGTCTTGAGAGTCTCTTCAGAAACATGATATTGAATAAGTCATTATAAAGATAAGATTTAATAGAAGAAAAATCTCAGGTTCTCTAAATTCATGAATTCTGCAAGATTAAAAAAAAAAAAAAGAAGAAGAAAGAGCAAAAATTAGTTCATCAGCATTCTAGGTAAGGTAATGATTATCACATGACATGAATGACTCAGAAAGCTATGCCAGGACTGTTGAGTAAACCAAACACACTTGACAGAAACTCTGGAGAAACTCTTGGAGAAAGCTCTGTAGTCTTATTATTGTTTCAGCCCAGTAGAGTTGAATTCCCTAAAGAAGGGAGTATTTGAAGGCAAAGGAATCTGGTTTAATTAGATAAATCAGAGGGATTTGCATTATTTTCTGAAAGATAATTTACACATCTGTCTAGGAAAGAGCTAATAGAAATTAAAGGATGAGAAATGAGAGAAAGAGGGTCATTTAGAACAAAGGGAGGAGGATGAGCATTGGTGAGCAGCTGAAGCAGGCTGGGTGGGAAGTGGTCATCAATGGGAAGATCCATATGCCTGATTTTTCCATTGAGCAACGTGAGGATGAGCATAAGGATGATAACCAAGATCATCCACATACCCGTGACAGCCAGGTGAATCCTAGGGGATGTGGCTGGCTGGATAAACCTGGAGAACTTTATCTGATTTCTTCTTAGTAGCTGTGAGGCAATGACTGACCTTCATGGAGAGGAGATGCATGCGTGGGACCCTCATGTTGAGGACACGATGCTGGCAGACCAAGGCACTGCCATCCTTTGCCCATCACTGGGCAAAATTGGTACTCCCGGGAGCTGAGCTGAAGAGAAAATATTTATAACAGACAGGTAGTTAGAAATGAAGCTTGCTCTGTAGAAAGAGCCTGACACATGCACAGTTTGAAATCCATTTTCAGCCCATAAGACCACACCAAAAAAAGTACTTTACAATGTACCTACTAAATTAACCCCATGCACTGCTCTCACACTCCAGCTCACTGACAGCCTGTGGAAAGAAGTGTTTGTACTGTTGCTGCCAGAATTACCAACATCATCCAGCACTAAAGGTACCAGCCTTCAGAGAAATGCATGCACCACTTTCCATTTCCCCATCTGTGAATAACTGACTGTACACTTAACAGTAGTACATCTGCAAGCAGATAGTTGAAAAGCATAGTGTTTTATTTGAATAATATTAGGAATGATAGCCCTAATTCTTTTTCAGACATACAATATACAATGAGTGTTTTTTACAAACATAATATTCATGCAGGTAAATTTAAAGAAAATGTAAATAGAGGCATAAGTGATGGGTTTCATCCAAAATTCACATGTTCACAGAGGAGTTAATACTAAAATTCAGCTATATGGAGGATTACAGGTTACTAAAACCAAATGGTTTTCCAGTTAAACTATAAAAGTATGGTGGGTAACTTTCTTATCCCAATTTCATACCAGTGGTGTCTGAATGTGTTGTTTCCTTGGTTTTCTGCTGCAGCTCCATGAGAAGACTATCATAAAATACACCTTTCTATTTTTCTTGGTGAAAAAAAAAATCTTCATTAAAATGTCAACAAGATCTCAATTGCCTGTTCTATTCCACCCTAACCTGAATATATGAAAACATACAATGTATACACATGTAGGTTGCTCTGAAAGTAATGCCTCTCTTTATTTCCGTGGAAACTACAGCAGATACAAGTGGCACAATAACATTATTCGATGAGAAAATTCTCAACTACAAACCACTATTTTTCAACATAATCACCACCAGTCATTGTGCATTTTCTCCAGTTAAGAACAAGAACCTTCATGCCACACTCAAAAGTCTGTACCAGTGGAGGTGACCTACTGTTGCTGTCACAACTGCTGAAACACACCACCCACTGCCTCACTGCGCTCACATTTGGTCTCTATCAACTTTCAGCAAGCTTCAATGAATGCCAATGAGTGCAATTTTTTTCTGTACTCATACAGTTCCACACCTTTGCTTCATATGCACTTCCATGTCAAATGCCATTCAGTCAGACTGCCCCTCTGCTGCCATCTGTCACATAACTACAAAATATAATGGAACACTGGTTGGAAGGTTTGACTTCTGCAGCTTTACCGCCAACATCCTCCTGATGCAGTGGCCCAACACAATAAAATAGGAGGCATTACTTTCAGAACAATCTTCACACATATCACTTTAAATACTGCTTTGCACATTCATCCATTTGTTCATAAGATTTTAGGAGCATTTATAAATACACTTGTGTACATAAAAATATATAAATTATATTCTGGCTGGGAAGATGTTGATATTTTTCTTGATTCCAAACAGAAAGAGATGTACATTCTGTAATACATAATATGTAAAAATAATTTAATAAATTTAAAATATACTGTGTAGGAACATTGAAATAACATAAAAAGTTGAAGAAGAGGAATGCACCAAAGGCAGACCATACGGAAATCAAGAAACATTACGCTATTTATAAAGGAAAGACTTGCATCTAAACACTAAAATCATGAAACAAAATCTGTCCACTTAATCACTTACGACTGTGTCACCTTGAGTTTCAGGAAAATGGGATGGGTGACATTTTAAAACAGTCATCAGTGAGTAAGGGACTCATCTCATTATTTGGACTGCTATATAATGAGACAGGAGAACAATAATTAGCGTAGAGACACAACTCTTTCTTAGATGTCTTTGCTTATTTCCAGTATACCTTCAGTTCACAGACTATCACAGGAGAACAAATTCAAAGTGTAGTTTCAGAGAATCAAAAGGCCATTTAAACTTCTAATTATGATGACTTTCAAATTCCAACACATTCCTTTTAAATTCTTTTTCATTGCTTGTAGCTGGCTTTGTGAAGTACTTTGAATTTGAAACAGCTCTGTTACACTTTCCATTTTTTTATCAGCTTATTATTCAAAATTTAGTTTGGTTGAAAGCAACTGGAACACTATTTACCCCCTTTTTTTTCTGACTTGCACTAATTCTTTCAGGATAGCTCTTCATATCTACTTTCCTGTGTAGCACCCTTCTCCACACAACTTGAGGTAGATTGTCTGGGCATTGCTAACATTTGATATCCATTCATTATCTTTCAGAGAACATTCCAACACACACTACCAACATATGATGTCAAGTATATATGTATACATGTTTCAGGGTCGGAATCAAACTGGTACTGAGTTGAAATGAGTCACTGCCCAACTGAGGATGAATCACCCCTTCAGCACCTGGGAGTGAATCATCCTACAAGCAGGCAGCCATTGGCTGCTGTCTTTAGAGTCTCAATCACTATCTCATAGATTGCCGTTGTCTCCATTAGGATTTCACTTGGCTTACCATTGCAACTATTAATTGAAGAGAAGATAACTGGCTAGAAAAAATCAGTTTTCACTTAGAAAGTCTTCCAGCTTACTTCGTCTATTCTTTGGGTACTTTCTGGTGTCCTTGGAGGATGCTTTCCAAACAATCAAGGAAAATGTATGAAAATGTCAATGATTTCATATGAGAAGTGCAAATATTACTCACAACATCTAGTCTATACAAGTCTTACCTATCTACCCTCCCTAGTTTTCTACTCCTTGCCTAAAGTTATTGGTTTTACAGAGCCATCTTTTAGATCTCTTACTTTCCTGTTTAGTCCTGCTTCTGGCTTTGGTATCAGTTTCTCTCTGACTATACAGATGTACATATGACTGTGGCATGACCTTTACTGTACCTGTCCTGGCGTACCAAACTTTGCTTCATAAACTTGTTATGAGTTTTCTGATTTAGCTGCCTAATCCTGGACTGATTCTTGGTTCTGGTCTGACCATGATTGGGAATTTGCTATCCAGATCCTGGATCAAACCACAGAACATCATCTCCCACTGTCTCAGTCAAAAATCTAAGAATTTGTGCAGGTATAAAAAAAATACTTCTTACCTCAAAAAATGGAAGGAGGAAGGAAGGAAGGAAGGAAGGAAGGAAGGAAGGAAGGAAGGAAGG
>NW_024962252.1:68752964-68768853 GCF_019238085.1 Lagopus leucura | reverse complement strand
GAAGGAAGGAAGGAAGGAAGGAAGGAAGGAAGGAAGGAAGGAAGGAAATATTGAGAAGAAAATAAGACACTGTATTCAGATATGGATTAGATATGTTGTATCTACCACAATTGCAGTAATCTGAAAAAAAACCTGTGACTTGTAACTACGTGTTTACAAGCTTTAAAGGAGTTGTAACACATGGTCTAAGTACCATAGTTCTCTGATTGTTTACAAATATATTTTTCCCTATCATTTCCAGAAAAGATTATCTGTTTCGTGTGAACATGTAATTATTGTAATTATGTAATGTAAAAGTGTAATTATACAGATACCATAGAAACCTATGCTATTTGGGATGCCCTAGCATGCTGCTACTTCAGAAAAGTACAGGTGTCCTTCAGGCTCTGTGTCAACCTCAAAAATCTTATGGCATCTTAAATGGTACTAAACAACTAAAGAAGACACTGATGACATTCTTCAGACAGCTGAGAAAGTACCAAAACAAGAAGTTTTACCTATTAGCTGTAGAGTGAGTGCTGCTGCTTTTATGCTCTACCAGCCTATTTTCAGCCTGCAACAAGTTTTACAATAGTTGAAGCAAACAGAAAATTCTAGACTCCAGCTAATGTTTTCAGAAAATTTTTCTGTTAAATGTTCATTTAGTAAAGTGGTTTTACATAAGAATGAAAAGACAGACTGCAATAGATGTAAAAAAGTGTGCATATATAAATTCAGATGTCTTCTTGGCCATTTTTGAAATGAAGACCAAATGAGCACAGATCTGCCTCAATAGGCAGGCCTGATGATTTATTTTTTTACTGAATACATTTCCTTTACAGAAATAAAATCTTCCTGCAAAATCAATACTGTAATTTTATCAAAATTAATTTGGTCCTATATTTATTTCACAATTGGACCATGTAAGATCCAGTGGTCTTCATATCAAACTGGGAAGTACAAATAAATTCTTATTGTGAGGAAATTATTTCAAGTTTGTTTTAATTGCTGAAATCAGCAGATCGTTTTGAATGTGCAAAATATGATGTCATGTATGATATTCCCAAAGTAGGTAATTTAACAGCTTCTCTTTCAAGAGGCAGAACTCAAAATATTTGAAGACCTCAGAGATTATTAATAATCTGATTAAAATATAATCATTCATAGAACTGTAGTCTTTTTTTGTCTTTGTGTGCTTTGCCCATTTCCGAAATTCATTTTAGAACCGCGGGTGCTCTCCGAGGTCCTGAAACATGGGACTGGACTTCGGAAGATTTTATTACTAATTAGAAGTAGTAATTTTATATTAGTTTATATTTAAACTCAAAATGAGCAGGATCAATCTTGGAAGGAAAACTTTGATTGAAATACATACAAATACACACATTCAGATTTTACAGAGCACATATGATAAAGCAGAAAACAGAAGTTAAGCAAAACATTATACTTGTGAATGAAAATATTCGGGAAGTTTTTTTACGAATGATGATTTTCTGGAAAACAGGCTTGCTGAAATTTGCCAGAATAACCTGAATAACATAAAATTCTTGCTGAGCCCTCAGCTATCAGTACATCCATTATTAATAAACATTGATGTTCTTTCTCTTCTCCAATATTTGCATGTTCCCTAACAAATTTTTAACTCAGCAGAGGTTTTTGTACTTAGAAGAAAAGTAACAGAAGAAGTGTCATTAGCATTTGCCCAGAAAATTGAGACACTGCACGTATTTCCCAATCCCATTCACACTTTTTTAAATAGAAGAATGGTGAAGTTAATATTATTTACTTTCGAATTTATTGTCCAAAGTTGCTGTAGTATAATGTAAGTCCAGGACAGCAAAGATTACACGTATGTTTCTATATTACAGCTCTGATCTGCAGGATTTCACACTGTGAAAGACCAGTTCAAGCACTGAACACACAAATTGCTCGACATTTAACATATGCATATTTTGTAAGTTGTGATAGTGTTGTAGTTTAATGAAGCAGTTAATGAAGAAAGTTTCACATTTTTTTGCATGATGTCATATGGTATGGAATGTCTCTTTGGCAGTTTCAGGTTAGTTGTCCTGTTTCTGTCTCTCCCAGCTCCCTGTGCCCCCCAGCCTCTCATCGGTAGGACAGTAGAAGCTGAGAAAACTGAAACAGTCTTGGTTGGCTCTGTACAGTACTGCTCAGCAACAGATAAAACATCAGTGTGTTATCAACACTGCTTTTCTTCTAAAACCAAAACATAGCATCACACCAGACACTGTGAAGAAAATCAGCTCTGCCCCTGTTGAAACCTGGTCAGGTGGTCTTATTGCAGAAATGCGTACCTAAAGATATAACAAGCCGACATTCTAGCAGCCTTAATGAACACTCTAAGAGCTGAGAGTGAATGCTGACGGAGTTATTAGTCACAGAATGCCACATCCATGACATTCTCTATATGAGAGCTTAGGAAGAATGGTCAGGATTTTAAGAAAAGCTTATTCTGCTGGACCATTATTGTCTTTTTTTACAGATAATTAAATAGCTTTTTTTTTTTTTTAACCTAATTTTAACTCAATTTTTCTTATCTATTACCCTAATTAAAAAGAATAACACAGTATAAATTAAATTTGTACTACTCCACTTCCACACGTTTCAGGGAGAACTTATTAGTAAGGTCTCCCTACCATAATCCCCAAGAGGTAATTTATTTAGAATTCCTTCTTCATTACTTGCTGTGTGGGAACTGCTGAATCATGGCCTGAACCTCTGATGGATCACCTGAGGTGAGCCATGAGTCAGCCACGGAGCACAGCTGAAGGCAATTCACCTGTGCTGCTGGAAGGGGTGGAGCCTGGCTGCACCTCTCCTAGACCCATTTAAGAGCTGACTGCCAGTGGGAAAGGATCTCTTTCTGGAGATCCCTCCTCTGGAGTTTTGCAGTGAGCCCAGGATGTAGGTAAGCAGTCTATCTATTCTCTTTTTTGTGATTATAATACAAGAGTCTTTGCTAAACTCTCATTTATTTCATAATTATAGCATCTTTATATTCATTGACTATACACTTGCCATGTTTTCTGAATTTTATTGAGATCACATACAAACAGACAAATAATAACTCTGGAACAGACAAATAATAATTCTTGAAATAACAAGAATCAGGACTACCAAAGACAATGTGTTCTGTCAACATTAAAATGTCAGAAGATACTTTAAATTTCAAAGTAATATGAAGACTATTTTACCAGAATCATAGTGTAAAAAGAAGAACATAAATTATAATCATGAATTAATGATAGCTATCACCAAAAGGAATTGTACAGGTAGGAAAAAAGTATTAAAATATTCCTTCAGGAGTTTTTTTTCTTTAATTACTGTTTTGGATATCTGATCTAAGAGACTATATAAAGGAAGAATGAATTTAATCAACAAGAAATTCCCTAGGTACTTCATCAAGAAGAGCAGTTAACAAAGTGGAAAGACATTTCTGTGGAAGATGCAAGAGTTCATTATAAGAGTAAGAACACTCAGGCCAAAGTGCAATTAAAAAAGCATTCATTATAATTGGAAACACTGAAAACAAGAATCATTAGATTTTCAAATATAGCAGGAGAAACTTATATGATACATTCATGGAATGAGTTCTTAAATACAGAGTTAAGACTAAAATACTAAGACTGCACTGAAGACTTCTTGCAAGCACATGTAACCTAAACAAGTGAGCTTGGAACTGAACTTTAAGATAAGTCCTGCTGATTTTTAGCAGTTCCAAAAAAAAAAAAAGTGCCATCCTTACAAATACTTGTGATACCACCTTCTGCAGTTGATGGCCTTTATGAAGGACTACTGAACTTGAAAAATGAAAAGTAGTTTTGTAGATGGATAGAGGTTCAAAAATACCTACAGCTTCAAAAGAGTGATCGAAGTACAGTAAAATTATCCCTCTGAATCTCTTCAGGAGCATAACAGTAAATGGACAAGAGATGGCATCCACCAAATAATTATTCTCTTTCAGCCAGGGACAACTTTTGAGTTATTATACGGTTGTTTAAAAAGAAATAAGATCATCAACTTAATTAGATACTTGATGATGAAAAGAAGATATGGAGTAAAATTTTTGCAAGACTGCCATAGAGGAGTGTTGATGTCCGATTGCAGATTCATTCATATGAGTTCCAAATGAATCTTCCCTTGCAGATAATGGACTTAAGCTAAGAGTTGGACTTGGTGTTTGACTGTTGAGAATTACCTCTCACAGATTATACTTAGGTGGTGGTGCATTTCAGTTTCCTGAGTTGCAAGGTAAATATGTAAGTCAGTGTTATTTGAGAGTATTAAGACAAAGCTCAGGTGCTTGTACCTGCATTTTTATAGGGCCAGCAGCAAGAGCTACATCTACTCTTTGTGCTTTCCTGGATGAATCTCCTAAGGTTATAATATACTTTGTTGTTTATCTTCTGGTGGAAATCTGTTTTACTTTATAAAAAGATACTGAATGTTACTTGTAAAGTTTGTGCTGATCCACTCCTAGGAAATTAAAGATGTTTTACCAGATGTTTCATGTGGTCCTGTGTGCTGAAGCTGCCGAACCTTACATCCATACTTCATTTACTTGTTGAGAAGCCAGATAAAGAGAAGACCATGGTGTTTACACCTGTAAAGAGGCACTCTGAAGAACTCTGCTGCACCACTGTTCTTTAAACTTGAAAGCATAAACATTTCATAGGTTTTAGCCTGATTCCCTAAGGTTATCAAGATACCTCATTATCATGTTCATTTTCCAGTTCTTTCTAATAGTTTTTGAATCTATTAGCCAAATCCAGTTGAATTTGGTAGCGACACAGAAGTCCCAAAAGCATTACATTTCTCTGTGAAAATCTGTAACAAGACAAAGAAATGCTTGCTTACCTTCTCCAAAAGGGGAAAAAAAAAAAGGCTATGATGTTGACTTAAATAATTAGCTGTCTGAGCTGAACATATTGTTGTATAAATTTTACTGTTTCCACAAATTAAAATTCAAATTTCATGAAAAATCTGCCTTTCACCTTGTGAACTTTTATAAGCTTACTGATATTGCCAGTTTCTAATGTTTTTCCATTCAGTTGCTACAAGATTTTAATTTTCATGGAGTACACATTTCTTAAATAATTTGGGAGCATCTCTCACACACTGGGAAATACTTAAACGAATTGGGAATAAAGAGTCTTCCTTTAACCCAGATGGACGGTAGTTTATTGACTAGATTGGTCTCTTCTCTCACAATAAACCTTTTTCTTTTGCACTGTAGGGAAAAAAAGAACATTTATTTTTGTGCAATATAATCCCAAACCAAATCAAGATGGCAATTAGCACAGCGCTAAACCATTTTCCTTTTCGTAGCAGCATTCTCTACTATCACATTTTTTCCTTAAAAAATGAAGGAAATGCTGTGGAATTGACAAGTAGAAGCAAGGGAAATAATCACCTTGTGTAACTTTAGACATCTAAATTGCATTTTTGAATTAGAAGGCAAATCTGCTAAGACCACCGACAAAGTTAATGGAGACAGGCAGGTTTGCATAGAATGTGATTCAGAGCAGAACCCTTTTAACAACCTTGACTTCCTGAAGGTTTCTGTTTTCTAAGCAGTATCATAACTTAGCCTTAACTGTGCACTTGTGAAGTTTAATTAAGAGTGAAGACCTGAAATTCATTTTCATCTTATTCCTGTGATTGTCCTATTGATTACCCATGATTATCCTATATCCAGGCTCTAGAGTTATTATAGTAATTCTAAGCTACAACTCTTGTAAAACAAACAAACCTACCAATGGTATCACTGACTAGGACAGCTGAAGAAAAAAAAAATCAGATCTTTCACTGTGCAGAGGATTAAAACTTGGCCTTTAGTACCTTTGCAAGGCTTTGTTACCTTTGTTCACAACTGGAAAGCAGAAAATAAAAAGCTGTTGACAGTGGCAGGCCTTTTGCATGAAACTGGCTTGCACAAAGGAAAGACAGAAAGGAATAGCTTGAGAACAATATAAAAGATAGAAATCCTATGAAACTACATTCCAGATGAGTACTGTTAATGCTATGTTTTGTAGATGATTTGAAGTAATCATCTTATGAGTTACTTCAGGAAGGTAAGAACAACAGTAGTGTTAATTGAATTTACTCCTTAGTTTTAAGGTGAGTGTAATATTTTAAAGCACTACAGTGCAATAAGAGCCGTGAGTTATTTAAACATTTCTGTGGGGCTTTAAACATTCTGATGAATCATTTATAATTAACTGTGATTAAAAAATCACTGTCAAATATACAACTGTAACAAAAATATGGTACAAAGCAACTTTCTCAACTCACAATATCTTTTTTTGTTGTTGTTACGAAGTAAAAAGATTTACTATAATTACAATCCTGTAATACTAATCCATAAGGAAATAGCGCAGCCAGACCGCCTACTGATAGCTGGCCCTGTTGGCTAGCAAACGGAGATAAATGCTTTACGTTCATTTGAAATTTCATCTTAAGGCTGTGCCAAAAATGTTTTTCAGATCAAAAAGGGACAAAAGTGATGAGGCTTCCAGAAATACATGCTATGTAATAGAAAAATATCAACCATATGTGCATTTTAGATTTGTGGATCAAGGTTGGCAATCAGATTTTGACTCCCTAAATATTCACAGGGTTCTAAATATAACGCTCTTCTATAATGTTGTGTTTCTTTATTTTTTTTCCAGAAACCATCTTAGCATTACTGTGTGCAGTAAAGCGAGCTATCTTGTTCAACTCAGAGAAGGCTGGATTTGATTTGTAAGTAAGATGACATTTAGTATATTTAAACAGTTTCAAAAGGGCAACTTAACTGCCAGGTGACTGTTAAAATTCTCAAAACGTCTGTTTTTATGCCCATTTACCTGTCTGTCCTTTCTCTTCCAATAATGTTTTATTTATATTCGTTCTTCCAGCTATACTTAAAACAGAGGTGAAAGCCTCAAAGATGGTCAGTTCCTAAAATTTTCAAAAGAATTTGTCACTGAGTGAGAAGGCTCTCATTTCTATCTGGCAAATTCTTAAATATGAACTCAGTGGCTACCTATGTGTGTATCTATCTGCCCTGTCCCTAGTAGTGTTTTCATGGCCCGGTCTGAGCAGCCTGGTCTAGTATTAAATGTGGATGTTGATGACCCTGCCTGTGGCAGGGTGTGTTGGAGACTTGTGATCCTTGAAGTCTCTTCCAACCAGGGCCATTCTGTGATTCTATGCATGGCTACCAGCTGGGCTACCATGTGCAAGGTGGACACAGTGAGGAAGTCAGAAGGGAAAGGAAAGAAAAGGAGTTTTCGTAAGCTCAGATTCTAGGATTGAGAAAGAATACTGTGATTAGCAAATCTTGACTGTCAAGCTAATCGCAAGCCTCAGCAAGTTCCTAACTTCTTAATCAAGACAATGTCAGATTAGCTAGACTAGTGTACTCAACTGGAATCTAATGTAACAGAATCTAGCACATGCTGCTTAAATCATAACAATTTAATTCTGTTTCAAGATTTATTAATCCTCACTGATAACACTGTAATTTATTTGTTTTGAGTTTTTCTGTTTTCAGTTTTATTTACTTTTTTTTTAATTCAGATCCTCTCGTAGACCCACAAAAAAGACCTTTGCATTTCATGTTGAATTACAGATTACTCCATAGAATAGTCAAATTACTCTACCATAACTTCTTACACGGAAAACACGTTCTACCTACCATGGAATCACACTGCAGTCTTAATTCTTCCTTTGTGGAAGAGATCAGACTATAATCTTTCACTGTAAAGTAAAATTTCAACATCAGAGCATTTGTTTTTAAATTCCTTTCAATTCTCTGAGCATTTAAAAGATGAGCACTGGTTGGACATAGAATTCTGGGACAGTTTTAATACAAGCTAACCATCTAGATAAAATTACTGAAAATAAAGCTTTGAATTTACTAGTATTAATTCAGTTTGAACCACTTATTGTGCCACTTTCATTTCAATCCAGATGTCATGTAAATACATAGGTTATTTCCTTAGTGGCCACACAATAGATTGCCTGTTAAGGATATATTAAAACCGTTTCAAAATTCCTGAAGACTAATACTATGAAGACAACACGCTGACAGCTTACTAGGAAGTTCATCCTTGAATCATCTATAGTAATAGCTTTTTCTTGGTTTACAAGATGGATAGATTATAGAATGAGAGAAGTCATGAATTCTGTACAATAGCAATGAAGTCTTATCAGTCGTTCTGAAAGGGGAACTGCTAAGAGTTTTTAACATAACAAACAATCAGTAATATTTCTGACAGCATAAACAGTTACAGAGATAACAGACAACTCTGAATTCTAACCGGTAAATCTGAGCCACAAAGAAAGATATCACACTGCACACACAAACACAGTCATAACAAAACACAACAAGAAAATCAACTGCGAAATTTCTCTGGAAAAGCAGGACCAATGGAAATGAGTTTCTTTTAGGCCCTCATGAGTCAACAGGACACAAATTCTGAGTCCCCTAGCTGAAAGTGGACCACTCCTTTGCAAGCAACAAGAGACATGCCTTCAAAGTTTATGACTTAGCTTTTGTTAGTGAAAATCTTGTTTTCCTACTATTTTGCTTTCTTCCTACTTAGTACTTTGCAAAATAATATTGTATCACCTATTTTTGTTTGATTTTCTTTTTATCTCTGTGGTATACATTCAGTAATTTCCTCTGGGTAGAGTTCTGCTGTCTTCAACTGCTTGTCCAGTTTATAAAACTGCTATAAAAATGAAACCTGAATTAAATGAATGATTTGCCTTCTGTATTAATCAGAAAAAAACAGCAAAATATCCTACAGTTCTGTATCTTAATGTATACAATGGGAATTCACTTTTAGTATCGTTAACCTGAAATTAATTACTACAAGAAATCATAGCTGGCTAGAATTACAGTGGCTTTAGAAACAATACAGACACCATTGACTTTTTACATTTTGGGTGTTAATGGTCTTAAAACAATTCAGGGGGAGGAGAGAACTTTGTTATAAAAGATTAGATCCTCTGCATGTTAATGTATATGTCATTATCACAGAAGTCAAGGACAGAATGTAGATTCAACGATGTCAACAGGAAGGCAGAGGATTAATTAGCTTGGAAAACAAAAGCAAATTCTTAAAAGAAGACAGTTTCAGAGGCAGAATTGTTCAGGAAATACTTAGGACTTAAGATAATTAAGGTCTTTTCTGGAAAATGCACAATTTTTTTGTTACATCCATTATGATATTAACTACCACTTTATAACATATACCTAAAGTTTATTTTAGGAGAAGCTTTGTTTTTAACAATCATCTTAAAACCTAGTAAACTGAAGAATTAATTAGCAAGCATGGAGGATCAGCAAACTAATGCTTTAGTCTGTTAAACCATCTGCTCAGGAGCACCCTGTTCAAATCTTGGCATTATGAGAAGATGGATGAATACTTTTGTTTCTTGCACTTAGCTACAACTTGCCATTCTTAGCTAACATTCTTTTTCTTTTTTATTCATTTCATGGTAAATAAAGTTAAGAAGAGGTCAATAATTGATCAGACTTCTGCTATCGTGAAGTTTTACTAAACAGATTGCTAACGATTTTGGCAGAAAATCTTACAGTAGACATTCCCTTACTTCATTTGAGACTCCTGTATACAAAAGGTATTTATAAAGGGCCAGATTCATCCTTATCTTTTTCTTAGCTCTCCATTGTACAAAGCAGATATACATACAGTTAAACGAGCCAACTACTGTAAGGCAACTGAAGTGTTCGAGGCAGTCTGTCCTTCAGTTTTGAAGACTATTAATGAATGCACCATTAATATTTTAGTATATCGTTATATTTCATTATTAACAAGAACACATTTATCAGATCTGAGAAAGTCCTTGTTATTGCAACCCCAATCTGTCTTTGTCTTCTAAGCTTCTGTACTAATTCTTTAATTTCATATCATAGTTTAGTTTCTGGAAAATGCAGGTGCTCTGATGGGGAATGCAGCAAGGCAGCATCTGGCAATGAGTGTAGCCAACAGTTTGCTCAGAACAAGAGGAGTACTTTTATTGTTGACACTAACAGAATCTCCTTGTGCTTCAGCCACTCTCTTACAGACCAAAAACATGGAGGACTTCCTCAGCTTCAAGCCAGGTGGTGGATGTATCAGGGAAGAAATCCAGAGAATCGCATGGAGAAGCCTGCATGGTGTCCAGGGGCAAACAAAGGTGCTCAAAGTAACACACTCAAAAGATAAGGGATGCTTTACCACTAACAACCCAGGTAGCTGCCAGAGAAAGTTCTAAAGAGGAGAAGATTTGGACTCAGCTGGGCAGTAGGTGGCTTCCTTTCCTCCCTTAGCGGGTAGCTTTCTCCTTACTTCTTTCGAACTCCGGGCAGCCATGACCCTCCCAGGATCACATGGAGAAAACTCACAGACCTCTGAAGTGAAGACATCTGTTTAAAATTCTGTCCCTCTCCTCACTAATCTTTATAGTCCTTGATTTTGCTCATGCACTACAGACTTGATCCTTCCAACCAGCATCAACTGGCATTTTCTCATTGACTTCAGCTAAGTGAGATCAGGACACAGACTGGGCTCTGCTTTAGAAATTGCTGTACACTGGTAATTGAAGAATTTTATTCAAAGACATTTATCTGTGCTGATGAAATTAAAATAGAATAGGAAAGAGAGGGAGGAAAAAAAGCTCGGGCAGAAAGGCTGGCATTTTATTTTTCTTCAGCTTGCTTCTGTAGTAGATTGACCTCCCTCAGATAAATCCGTACACCATGGTAACTATTTTCTCACCGAGGAAAAATTTCCAAGTTCAGCTGAAGGCCTATACATCATATTAAGCATATAGCTAAACTGTGCAAGTGCGTAGTCTTGCTGCCCTCTTCCCATCCTTCCCTCCTGCTGTTTGTCATACTTACTGTCATATCTCGTTTCAAAGTCGGGTAAGGGCGTCAGGGCAGGGCATGTGCCTTCCTCTGTGTTTGCAAAGCAGCAGTGTGTGGGAGTACAGGAAAGAAAGGGAAGGGAAACACGTTTCCAGATCTTTGGAGGATAAATTATAAAGCAATAATAACACGCTGTAAAATAAATGCTATCAACTGATATTTACACAGTCCTTTATCTAAAGTCTCTCTCTAATGTGCTCAGCATAATTACAGTGCTGTTTGGCAAAACATAGGTGGACAGAATAATAATTCCTTTATTGCTGTATGGTTTTGTTGCATATTCGCAGATAGCCTACACCCGGCAGGTCTAAAATAATAATAACTGGAGTTCATATCTGGATATCTTTGGTAAGCACTGGGACCCTCTGGAAAGCAGAAACTTCTGTGGGCAGACAACTTCCCAACATGGTGTGAAGCCATGGGCCAGCTCAGGTGCTTGGCAGCTGACGCTGAAGGCCAGCCTCATGGAGCTGGTGGAGCGTAAGGCAAAATGGGGATTGTGAAGGCAAAACCTAGTCTGTAGGGTTTCCTTTACAACGTTTCATATATGAGAAATAAATGAATGAGATTTAAGGTGTTGTTTGCTTGTTTGTTTTACACAAACAACACAAATATTAAGGGAGAAGGAGTAGAAACTGATGAAAGTTTACAAAAAGCAGTGGGATAGGGCCCTCTAAGGTCGCTTCAGAGACAGAAGCACCAATAAGAAGTCCACTGGGAGTCAGAGCATAAAGAGAGAGATTCAATGAGTCATAGAATGTCCTGAGTTGGAATGGACCTGTAAGGATCAGTGACTCCAACTCCTGCTTCCAGGCAATCAAGTTATTTATAAGTGAATGTGATAGAAAGGAGAAAAGGACACTTTAGAATTCAACTGGACGTGTGTAATTTGGTTTTCTCCCAGCATCCCATGGATTGCAGCACCCTCTGTGCAGACTTTTCCCAGCATCTTATCTAAATGCTGCAGCTTTATAACGAACTCTCCTTGGCCGTGAGGAATCTAATTGTCACGGAGCTGGCTAGGATTTGGGTAGAAGTGGTTAGAGCCCTGAGGCAACACAGAAAACTGTCACAGCTCAAGAGAAGGTGAACGTGTTCTCCCCTCACAATGGAGGAACTTATGCTCACTAGCACATGTATTGGCTCTTTAAGAACTACAAATACACAAAAAACTTAAGCCATGACTTCTGCAGACGACATGTTAGAGCCACTACAATTAAACATATAGGATATCTTTTAAGCACAACTTCATTCACAGCAGATTTTGTTGCCCTTTTGTCTGATATCAGTGTGCTTTTCAAGGCAACAGAGAGCTGCCTTGAAAGTCAGAGATGGCCATCTTATCTGCTGTTTTTTTTTCTTCCCCCCTTTTTTTTCTGAAAAATCACTGCTCTACAGGGTAAGTTGTTTTTAACACAGACTTTTACATGGATGCAAGCTTATTAGCTGACATGAGGAAAAAAGAAGGAAATGAAAGGTGATGCAATGCACAGAGGCAGAGAAGCAGTGCTCTGCAGGCAGTCTGTTCTTCTCCCGCTTACTATTTATTTGCAGGATTTGTATGCCCATTCCCTTCGATCCCATCACTCTGGTGGTGACAACACTAATAGAAGCACGTTAGGTGAAGCATGAGGAACAGCCTTTTTTTTGCCTCAGGACAGAACTTCCAGAGATTGTATGCAACTTTCCCATTTGGTTTCTGTTGAAATCATGTTGACCAGCAATGAAATAGAAATCTATAAACCTTATTGGTGGTGCCAGTATGGATGACAAAAACAGGGTTTATCCAGTTTGACTCATGATGCTGCATTTGGAGCACATAAGTTCTGAGCTCCAGCTCTCTCCTGTCCTTACATGTACGCTGATTGCCCTTAACTTGTGAACTGCAGTGTTTTCTTTGTTAGCATGTTTGTAAGTATGTTTGTTAAATTCATGCCATACAGTAATTAATCTGAAAACGATGTAATTTGTACAGAGCTGGCAAGCTCACAATATTCACAATACATACAGCACAGCCATGTTATGTCTGGGACAGCTACGTCCCCGTTTGGATATTAATGCAGAGTGACCACTGCCAACCTTATGGCAATTGGCTCTTTGCAAGAAATCATTCTGATGTCCTGGAGCATGATACTAAGCAATGAAATGGCTATGTGCTTTAAGAAAAGAGAAAATACAAACTGTATTTTGCTGCACAGCAGCATTTATTTCTATAACATATTTAACCATGTGTACAGAAATACAGGTAAGGCTAGGCTCACAATTTCCAAACAGAGCAGTGACACTGATTTCTGGGACTAATGTGGTAGGGTAAGTGTTATACTCTCTAACATATCACAGAATGGCCCAGGTTGGAAGGGACTATGAATCTCCAACCCCCCTGCCGCATGCAGGGCCACCAACCTCCCCATTTAATACTAGACCAGGCTGCCCAGGGCCCCATCCACTCTGGCCTGGAACATCTCCAGGGATGGGGCATCCATAACCTCTCTGGGCAGCCTGTTCCAGCACCTCACCACTCTCATAGTAAAGAACTTCCCCGACATCCAACCTAAATCTTCCCTCCCTCAAGTTGAAGCCATTTCCCCTTATCATAAGCAATGAGCAGGGTTTTTTTTTGTTTTGTTTTGTTTTTTTAAATTATCATTTTTTCTTTTTTAGATGATTTGTGTGCCAGATGTTTTCTCAGCAATGTACACCAAGTATATATACTTACATATTCAAGCAAACTTTCTATCATCATAAGACACCTATCTCCAGGGAAGCTCTTTGAAACTTCCAGGATGAGCCAGGGTTATCAGCCACACAAATGCCCTTTACCAATAGGAAATCTGTCGTTGTTTGTGGCAAGCAACAGAAGAGCAGCAACGCAGCACCAGCTTCTGTGCTGCTGGACAGCAGGTACCCCAGCTGCCCCAGGGCCCGGGTCCTCTGCGGCGCACTGAGGGCACTTCCCAGATTCACCCCTTTCGTTTTGAATGTCGAGGTGTGTGTCCATACCTGACAACGCGGCTGTATGTAAATACCGATAGCTGATGCTTGCTTTAGTGGTGCTTTGAGGAAAGAGGAAGACTGAGCTGTAAAATCAGGGGAAGGAAATAATACTCGGCAATGCACTTTTAGCAGTGTACTTTTAATAACCCCCCTCCTCCCCCCCAGATAGCTATATTAACCAAATACGTAAAAAATTTTGCTTTTCTTCAGAATTGAGAGTTTAGGCTGCAGCCTGTTTTAACTGGAGGGCGAGCAAACTTCAGGGCTCTGAGGGCAGACTGATGAACGGGATTCGCGGTGCGGGGGAGCGGCCTCACCGCCCCGGGACAGATGACTCTGGGAGTATCAGATGACCCGGGACTCGATGATCTCTGGAGGTCCCTTCCAACCCCTACAATTCTGTGATTCTGTGATTCTGGCCCTTGGGAGGCTCCCAAATGCAGCCCCGCAGCGAGAAGGGAAAGGTCTGATGTTTGAAATGGTCACAGAGAAAGGAAGGATGTGGGAGGGACTCTCGAGAAACAAATATGGGGTACATACATCCTAAGGAAATAGTCTGGGTTGTTTTATTTTTTATATATACATATAACCTAATATATATATATATATATACATATATATAAAGTTTTTTTTTTTTCTTTTTTTTTTTTTTTTTTTTGGGGGGGGGAGGGAGAGGAGGGAAAGGGGCAGAATTTATTTTTTTAATGCCTTCCTATCGATTTTTAGGAACCCCGCACACGTAACGGGGCAGACAGCTGTACTCTACAGACCGCTCCCTCTGCACGTACAGGTTCGGACACAAGTCAGGGTCAGCTGCGAGATGCCATTGCGCAGAACATTAACGTGAGCGTATCACTTCAAGCGCAGACTGACAGAACGCGCGCTGCTGCGCACCGAGCCCAGGTGCGTGCAGGCACACGCGCTCCCACTCAGCGGTGATGCCGGGAGCAGCCGGGGCAGCCCCACGCCCGGACGGAACTGCAGCAGCGCGGTGCCGCGCTCAGCACCCCGCAGCCGCATCCAAGCCGCGCTCTCCCCACCGCTCGCCGCAGCAACGGGTATCGCGGAGCCCCGGCGCCGGGCAGCATCCCTCGGCGTCGGGCTCCCTCCGAGCCCGCGGGTCGCGTGCCGTTCCCGGAGCGCCCGCCCTGCGGCTCGTGAGGGGTGGCCGTCCCGCATCCCGCAACGGCAGCGCGGGGCCGGGCGTCGTCGCGAGTCCGCGTCGGAGGGCTCCGCGCTCCAGCTCGGCTCCCCTCGAGCCCCGCCGCCGGCCCGGCACTCCGCATCCCTCCTCCTCCCTCCCTGCCGCCGGCCGCGGACCCGGCGCCTCCCCCACCCTCACCTCAGCCGCCCCCCTCTGTCTGGCTCCCCCCTCGCTGTCTGGCGGCCCCCCCCCGTCCCCGACGCGCTTCTCGCGAGAGCTGGGGATGCCGCCGCCGCCGCCGCCGCCGCGGAGGGGGAGACACTCGGGGGGAGCCGGTGACGTCGGGAGTTTTCCTGAAAGTCAATAACGAGCCCGGCGGAGGCGGCGGGAGGAGCCGAGAGCGGGGCCCGGGCGGCTCCGGGGTGAGTGCGCCGGGGAGAGCCGCCGCCGCCGCCCTCCTGACCCCCGCCCCGATGCCGCGGCCGCGCTGCCCGCCAGGGCGCCTCCCAGCCTAGCGGCCGCCGCTCCATGTAGCCGCCGCGCCCGCGGCCGGAGCCGCCTCCTCCCGCCCCCGGGGGACACCGGGCCGCAGGGAGCGCCGCGCCCGGCGGGGGTCGGGGACGGCGACGGGGAGGAGGCAGCGGCGCCCTCCCTACCCCCCTTCCCCCGGAGCCGCCGCCGCCCTCCGGCTCCGCAGCAGCGCCCGCGGCGTCGCCGCCTCTGCAGGTACGGGCGGGAGGGGCCGGGCGGCGGCGGCGGGCGGGGAGGAGGCGGCGGGCGGGGAGGGGGCGCGGGGCGCGGCCGGGGCCGCCGGGCAGCGCGGG